>NC_057795.1:196612020-196651666 GCF_018294505.1 Triticum aestivum
CGGCCGTGCCCCCTGTCTCTTGGGCCCCCTGAGGCTCCACCGACCTCAACTCCAACTCCATATATTCACGTTCGGGGAGAAAAAAATCAGAGAGAAGGATTCATCGCGTTTTACGATACGGAGCCACCGCCAAGACCTAATCTCTCTTGGGAGGGCTGATTTGGAGTCCGTTCGGGGCTCCGGAGAGGGGAATCCATCGCCGTTGTCATCATCAACCATCCTCCATCACCAATTTCATGATGCTCACCGCCATGCGTGAGTAATCCCATCGTAGGCTTGCTGGACGGTGATGGGTTGGATGAGATTTGCCATGTAATCGAGTTAGTTTTGTTAGGGTTTGATCCCTAGTATCCATTATGTTCAAAGATTAATGTTGCTATGACTTTGCTATGCTTAATGCTTGTCACTAGGGCCCGAGTGCCATGATTTCAGATCTGAAGCTATTATATTTTCATGAATATATGTGAGTTCTTGATCCTATCTTGCAAGTCAATAGTCACCTACTATGTGTTATGATCCGGCAACCACGAAGTGACAATAATCGGGACCACTCCCAGTGATGACCGTAGTTTGAGGAGTTCATGTATTCACCAAGTGTTAATGCTTTGGTCCGGTACTCTATTAAAAGGAGGCATTAATATCCCTTAGTTTCCAATAGGACCCCGCTGCCACAGGAGGGTAGGACAAAAGATGTCATGCAAGTTCTTTTCCATAAGCACGTATGACTATATTCGGAATACATGCCTACATTACATTGATGAACTGGAGCTAGTTGTCACCCTATGTTATAACTATTGCATGAGGAATCGCATCTGACATAATTATCCATCACTGATCCAATGCCTACGAGCTTTTCACATATTGATCTTTGGTTAATTACTTTATCGTTGCCACTGTTACAATTACTACGAAAGAGCTGCTGTTACTTTTGCCACTGTTACCGTTACTTCCATATTACTTTGCTACTAAATACTTTGCTGCAGATATTAAGTTTTCCAGGTGTGGTTGAATTGACAACTCAACTGCTAACACTTGAGAATATTCTTTGGCTCCCCTTGTGTCTAATCAATAAATTTGGGTTGAATACTCTACCCTCAAAAATTGTTGCGATCCCCTATACTTGTCGGTTATCAAGACTATTTTCTGGCGCCGTTGCCGGGGAGCATAGCTCTATTCTTTGAGTCACTTGGGATTTATATCTGCTGATCACTATGAGGAACTTGAAAGACGAGAAAACCAAGATTTACCCCTCAACTACGAGGGGAGGTAAGGAACTGCCATCTAGCTCTGCACTTGATTCTCCTTCTGTTTTGAGTAAACTTGCAACACCTAAACCTGCTTTTGCTATTAATTCTTATATGTCACATGTTATTGATGATGCCACTTCTGCTATGTGTGATGCTTATGATGAAACTTCTTCTATGCTTGATAATACTGTGCCATTAGGTGAATTTCTTGATGAACAACTTGCTAGGGCTAGAGAGAATGAATTTATTGAAATTGATAATACTGATGAAAGTGATGATGAAGATTCTCCCCCTAGATATGAATTGCATGTTGTGCCTGAGGGTTATGTTATGGATGAAGAAGCTGCTAGAGATTTTCTTGCTTGCAATGATAGATATGATCTTAAGAAATTATTAGCTAAGCTGGAAGAAAAATCTCTGAATGCTAGAATGAAATATGACCCTACTTTTGCTACTTCACCTATCTGTATTACTAATAAGGATTATGATTTCTCTGTCGATCCTGAGATAATTACTTTGGTTGAATCTGATCCTTTTTATGGCTATGAATCTGAAATTGTTGTGGCACATCTTACTAAATTGAATGATATAGCCACCCTATTCACTCACGAGGAAAAAAATCGTTACTACTATATGCTTAAGTTATTTCCATTCTCATAGGGTGATGCTAAAATATGGTTTAATTCTCTTGATCTTGGTTGTGTGCATAGTCCCGAGGATATGATTTATTACTTTTCTGCTAAATATTTCCCCACTCATAAGAAACAAGCTGCTTTAAGGGAAATATATAATTTTGTGCAAATTGAAGAAGAGAGTCTCCCACAAGCTTGGGGGAGGCTTCTCCAATTACTTAATGCCTTGCCTAATCATCCTCTCAATAAAAATGAAATACTTGATATCTTTTATAATGGACTAACCGATGCTTCCAGAGACCACCTGGATAGATGTGCTTCTTGTGTTTTCTGGGAAAGAATTGTTGATCAAGCTGAATTGTTATTGAATAATATGTTGACTAATGAAAACAATTGGACACTTCCTGAACCAACTCCTAAGCCAACTCCAAAGAAAAGGGGTATTCTATTTCTCAGTCCTGAAGATATGCAAGAGGCAAAGAAATCTATGAAAGAAAAGGGTATTAGAGCTAAAGATGTTAAGAATTTACCGCCTATTGAAGAAATACATGGTCTTGATAAACTGACACATGTAGTAAAGGTAAATTCTCTCTATAGATTTAATTAAGGTGATATTCCTTGTTATAAGTCTGCTAGTCAATGCTTGGATGAGTTTGATAATTTTATTGTTAAACAAGAAAACTTCAATGCTTATGTTGGTAGACAATTGAAATGCAGTGCTTATATGATTGAACACTTGAGTGATTATATGTCTAGAGTTAAAGGTGAACTTAAACTTATTAGTAAACATGCTTCCATGGTACCATTCAAGCAGAACAAGTGCTTAAAGCACAAAATAATTTGCTCAATGAAATAAATAATAAGAAAAATGATAATGTCGTTAGAGTTGTGACTAGAGGTGGTAGAATGACTCAAGAACCTTTTTATCTTGAGGGCCACCCTAAGAGAATTGAGCAAAGTTCTCAGAGAAATAATGTTGATGCACCTAGTCCTTCTAAAAAGAAGAAGAATAAAAATGATAGGACTTTGCATGCTTCTAGTGAACCTGTTGTTAACACACCTGAGGATCCCAATGATATTTATATTTCTGATGCTGAAACACAATCTGGTAATGAACATGAACCCAGTGATGATGTTAATGATGATGTTCATGTTGATGCTGAACCTAGCAATAATAATGATGTAGAGGTTGAACCTGTTGTTGATCTTGATAACCCACAATCAAAGAATCAACGTTATGATAAGAGAGACTTTGTTGCGAGGAAGCATGGTAAAGAAAGAGAACCATGGGTTTAGAAACCCATGCCTTTTCCTCCTAAACCATCCAAGAAAAAGGATGATGAGGATTTTGAGCGCTTTGCTGAAATGATTAGACCTATCTTTTTGCGTATGCATTTGAATGATATGCTTAAAATGAACCCTTATGCTCAATACATGAAAGAGATTGTTACAAATAAAAGAAAGATACCAGAAGCTAAAATTTCCACCATGCTTGCTAATTATACTTTTAAGGGTGGAATACCAAAGAAACTAGGAGATCCAGGAGTACCAACTATACCATGCTCCATTAAAAGAAACTATGTTAAAACTGTTTTATGTGATCTTGGAGCCGGTGTTAGTGTTATGTCTCTCTCTTTATATCGTAGACTTAATTTGGATAAGTTAACACCTACTGAAATATCTTTGAAAATGGCCGATAAATCAACTACTATACCTGTCGGTATTTGTGAGGATGTGCCTGTTGTGGTTGCAAATGTTACTATCTTAACGGACTTTGTTATTCTTGATATTCCGGAGGACGATAGTATGTCGATTATCCTTGGTAGACCCTTTTTGAATACTGTAGGGGCTGTTATTGATTGCAACAAAGGCAATGCCACTTTTCATGTTAATGGTAATGAGCATACGGTACACTTTCCGAGGAAACAACGTCAAGTCCATAGTATCAATTGTATTGGAAAAATTTCAACGATTAGTATTGGAGGTTTTGAATTTCCTTTTCCTACTATCAAGAAGAAATATGATATTCTTATTGTTGGGGACGTGCATATCCCCGTGGAGGTAACTTACTGCTATTCGAAGATTCTTCGGTTTCATGCGATTCGGAATGAGTTTGTTAACAAGACTTGATCAACCTTGTTAGTGGATTCCTTTTGATGAGCATGAGATGGATGAAGTTAGAAAGCACAACTCTCTGTACCCTCCTTTTACTTACTGTTATTTATATTAAATAAAGCAAAAATAGTAATTTTCTGTCTGTTTTCTGATTTATCCTTGCAATAAAAAATACCCCGAAAATAAAAGTTCTCCAAATCTCCCGAATATGAAATATGATTTTTTTTGTAGAATAATTAAGAATATTTGGCACTAAGAACACATCAGGGGGCCACACTACCTGGCCGCGAGGGTCCAAGACACGCCTCTCGGCATTCTGGGAACAGGGGTCCCCAGACTTTCTTGCCTGCGGCCTGCAGCGTGGTTCGGCAGTGGCCCAGTACGACCCATCTTCATCAACCCAAGCTCAAGACCCTCGTGAGGGGCCAAGCCTCGCGGGGCGGACGACACAAGGCCTCCTCAGGGGCGGCCTCACCAGGCAGGCTCGCGAGGAGGCGGAGAGATCAAGGCAAGGGGTACCTCGCGAGGTGCTCATGCCATGATGATCAAGACTAGGCGGGCGCCAGGCGGGTGCCAGCCTGCGCAGTGTCCTCGTTTCCTCTTTGGTGCAAAGGGGGCAAGCGCAGGCACGGAGTACCGAGGCATCAAGCAAAGGTTTCCATATCTGTGCAACGAGACCAAGACCAGCAGGATGGCAGGATGGAGGTCACCATGGAGCCCAAGACGGCGTCATCACCAGTGCCTTTGGCAGTCGAAGACCACCTTTAGTCAGGATAGCTTGTACTAGTTGTCCCCTTTTAAAATGGCCTTTGTTTGCTCCCTTCCCGCTCAATATTTGGGAAGAGGACCAGGGCCTCTATAAATAGAGATAGTCACCACAATAGGAGGGGATCGAATCCTTCCTAAGTAGAGAACCGCACCACCACCAGAACACCTCTCCTTGCGAGGTTGTTCTTCATTTGTACTGTTCATCATCAGCCCAAGAGGCAATCCACCACACCACACACTGGATTAGGGTATTACATCACAACGGTGGCCCGAACCAGTATAAACCTTGTGCTCTTGTGTTGCTCAGCGTGCTAGCTTAGAATCGCGGCGAGGTTCTGGGCGTGTTTCGGTAGGGAGAAGATATTCATGCGCACCCCAGAGTTCGAACCTTAAGGGTTTTGCCGGAACCCGATATCTGACATTTGGCGCGCCAGGTAGGGGTGCGCTGGAGCTCTCCCTTCCATCGGCTCGCTCCCCACCAACACCACGCTTCGCCCTCATGGCGGATAACGCGCCGCCGGCTCCGGTGGCCTATGCTAGCGCTAGGGCCAGTGGGCTCCGAGCCTTGGCCCCCGCCTTGCGGCAGGTGCAGTGGCCGCACAAGTTCAAGCCAAAGATGCCGCCGCGCTACAACGGGGCGGCGGATCCGCTGGCTTTCCTGCTGGCATACGAGGAGGCCGTCCTCAAGGCCGGGGGCGACGACAAGGTCATGGCCAACTGGTTTCCCATGGCCCTCACCGGCTTCCCCCGCGTTTGGCTGCTCAACCTGCCAACATCTTCTGTGGCCTCCTCGGAGGAGCTGCGCAACCTCTTCCTCGCCCACTACGCTGCACCGGCGCCCCCGATCGTCGCAGCTCTCCTGGGAGGCTCACAGGCGCCACCCTCGGACCACCACGCCAAGTCGTTCTTCTTTCAGATCGGCACTGCCCTCGCGCGGCAAGGAGCTCCTCCGGGTTGGGCGGCACCCAAAGCCGACCTGACCTTCAACTCGGACGATCATCCCGTCAACACCGCCTGCTTAGGTGCGCTCCCAATGCTTTGCACGCCCACCATCTGCCAGGTGGCCGTCACCAGGACCCTCATCGATGGCGGCGCCAGCCTCAACTTGGTCTCGGTGGAGGCCTTCAGCCTCCTCCATGGACTGCTGGAATGGCTCCGACCCAGCAAGCCCTTTTCGGGCGTCGGAGGCAGTTCCTCCAGCTCCCTGGGGCAGATCCGCCTTCCTGTGACCTTCGGCACCCACGACAACTTCCGCACAGAGCTAGTCAACTTCAACATCGCACACATCAGCCTCCCGTACAACGCCATCCTCCGATACCCCGCCTTGGGTCAGTTCATGGCGGCGACCCATCCGGCCTACAACCTCATGAAGATGCCCGGGAGCAGCAGCGTCCTCGCCGTAGCTGGGGATACCAAGGATGCTCTGCTGGCGCTCAAGCTCGCCCTCGAGACAGCCGCAGCAGTGCAGCTTGCCGGCACGGACACCCTCAAGGCCAAGGGGGTTGCACCGACCAAGAAGAAGCAGTTGTTCACCCAGGACAAGGCAGAGACCAAGCAGGTACCAGTTGAGAAGGATGGGTCCTCCGGCGCCACCTTCACCATAGGTGCCAATCTCGACCCCGACCAAGAGGAGGCGCTGGTGAAGTTCCTGCACTCGAACAAGGATGTGTTCACACGGGAACCCAAGCAGCTAGCAGGGGTCCCAAGGCAGGTGATTGAGCATCACCTGAATGTGTGCCCCAATGTACGCCCCGTGAAGCAGAAAGCAAGGCGGTAGTCCACCGAGAAGCAGGCCTTCATCCTCCAAGAAACTCGCAAGCTGGAGGCGGCAGGTTTTATTCGCGAGGTTCGCTATCCCGAATGGCTGGCAAACCCAGGTTTTGTGCCAAAAAAGGGGGGGAGCGCATGTGCGCTGACTTCACCAACCTCAACAAGGCCTGCCCTCAAGATCCGTTCCCGCTCCCTCGCATTAACCAAGTCGTCGACTCCACCGCCGAGTGCGACCTGCTGTGTTTCTTGGATGTGTTTTCGGGCTATCACCAAATCAAGATGGTGGTAGAAGATGTGGAGAAGACGGCCTTCCTAACCCCTTGTGGGGTATACTGCTACACCTGCATGCCGTTCGGGTTGCGTAATGCGGGCGCAACCTTCCAGCGGCTGATGCACATCGCCTTAGGCCGGCAGCTCGAGAAAAACGCCGAGGCTTACGTCGACGACATGGTGGTGAAGTCTCGGGAGGCGGAGACTTTGATCCAGGACCTGGAAGAGACCTTCGCGAGCCTCTGCGAAGTGGACCTGTGACTCAACCGAGAGAAGTGTTTGTTCGGCGTTCCTTCCGGCAAGCTTCTGGGCTTCCTCGTGTCCCACAGAGGGACTGAGGCCAACCCGGAGAAGGTTAAGGCGATCGAAGACATGAGTCCACCGCAAACCCTCAAGGAAATGCATAAGCTCGCCGGACGTGTAACTGCGTTAGGACGCTTCATCTCCAAGCTGGGGGAGCGCGCCTTGCCTTTCTTCAAGCTGATGAAGAAGAAGGGTCCGTTCGAATGGACACAGGAGGCCGACCAAGCGTTTCAAGACCTCAAGAAGTACCTGACCAGCCCTCCTGTGATGGTGGCACCGCGCCCTCTCGAGCCCCTGGTGCTCTACCTCGCCGCCACACCCTACTCCGCCAGTGCAGCTCTAGTGGCGGTTCGGGAAGAGCGCCAGACCAAGGTTGCGTCACGACCATCCATGGCCCCGGCTGCGGCAGCGCAAGACCAAGAAGGCCTCGCGAAGACCACGGCCACGGCAGATGGAGACCAGCCTCAACAAGAAGACGCCCCTAGGGCTGAAGAGGCCTCACTAGGCAACCAGGTGCTGGGGGCTCCATCGGCTCAAGAGGCGCCTAACCCTACGGAGGGCACGGACCTCGTCAGCACACCCACCATCATCGAGCATCCGGTGTATTATGTCAGCACGATGGTGCGGGATGCAAGGGCATGATACCCCATGCCTCAGAAGCTCTTGCTCGCGCTATTGGTGGCCTCACGAAAGTTGCGGCACTACTTTCAAGGTCACCCCATCAAGGTCGTCTCTGCCTACCCATTGGAAAGGGTACTCAGGAGCCCCAACTCCGCTGGAAGGGTCGCCGAATGGAACATCAAGTTGCAAGCATTTCAATTAGAATTCAACACAACCATGGTCGTCAAGGGAGCCGCACTTGCAGATTTTGTGGCAAAATAGACAGAGGCGCCAGGGCTCGAAGCAGGCGAGGATCGGTCACTTTCCCCAGGAAGTGAGGCACCAGATGGCTGGGTCATGTACTTCGATGGAGCATTCTCGCGGCACGGCACGGGGGCTAGTGCGGTGCTTATATCCCTCACTCAGGACAAGCTCTATTACGCCATGCAGCCGTGTTTCCAGCATGGTGAGAAGGTCTCCAACAACATAGCAGAATACGAGGGCCTCATAGCAGGCTTGAAAGCTGCAGCAGCACTGGGGGTGAAGCGCCTCATCATCAAGGGTGATTCACAGCTCCTCGTCAACTTCTCCAACAAGGTGTACGAGCCGAAGGACGAGCACATGGAAGCGTATCTTGCGGAGGTGCGCGGGATGGAAAAGCAGTTTTGGGGGCTGGAGTTGCAGCATGTGCCCCGTGGCACCACCCAAGAGGCTGATGACATCGCCAGGAGGGCATCCAGGCGGCTGCCTCAGGAGCCTGGTGTTTTCGAGGAACGACTCTTCAAGCCTTCGGCAGCGCCGTCACTGTCAAGAACAGCGCAACCTCGGGAGGAACTCCCTCAACCACCTGCCACAGGAGCCCCGGCAGGCCATGGCCTACTACATGCAAGACGGAGAGCTCTACCGGAGGCAGCCAAATGACGTTTCCCTGTGTTGCATCTCCAGGGAACGGGGGAAGGAGTTGTTGGCTGACATACACGATGGAGATTGCGGACACCACTCGTCGTCATGGACCCTCTTCGGCAAGGCGTTTCGTAGCGGGTTCTACTGGCCTACGGCACTCAACAATGCAATCGAGATGGTGAAGGCCTGCGAAGCCTGTCAATTCCATGCCAAGCAGATCCATCAGCCAGCTCAGGGCCTACAGACCATCCCGCTCTCGTGGCCATTCGTGGTCTGGGGGATGGATATTTTGGGCCCGTTTCCTCGAGCTCCTGGGGGCTACCGCTACCTCTACGTCACCATCGACAAGTTCACCAAGTGGGCGGAGGTGGAAGTCGTCTGCACCATCCCAGCTGGTTCTGCAGTCAAATCATCAAGGGCCTCATGAGCGGATTCGGGGTCTCTAATCGCATCATCACCGACAACAGTTCGCAGTTCACCAACAATCTCTTTAAAACATATTGTGCTAACCTTGGAACGCAGATATGCTACGCTTCGGTGGCACACCCCCGGAGTAACGGTCAAGCCGAACGTACCAACGCAGAGGTCCTGAAGGGCCTCAAAACCAGGACCTTCAAAAAGAAGCTAGAGGCTTGCGGCAGGGGCTGGTACGACGAGCTCCAGTCCATGATGTGGTCCATCCGCACTACCGCCACCAAGTCGACTGGCGAGACCCCGTTCTTCCTCGTCTACGGAGCAGAGGCGGTCCTCCCTCACGAGGTCAGGCGTCACTCCGCGCGGGTCCTAGTGTTTGATGAAGCGCAACGGGACGCCATGCAGGGGATGGACCTCGTGCTGGGGGAGGAGCACCGTCGAGAAGCCACACTATGAGCAGCAAGATACCAGCAGGCGCTGTGGCGATATCATTGCCGCAACATCCGCCCCAGGACTCTCGAGGTAGGTGACCTCGTACTCAGATGGGTGCTCTCTAGGGAAGGGCTGCATAAGCTCTCGCCCATGTGGAAGATCCCATTCAAGTTTGTCCATGTTTCCAAGCCTGGCGCCGCGTGCCTGGAGACTCGGGAAGGGGTGCCCATCCCAAACGCTTGGAACATTCAGCACCTCCGGAAGTTCTACCCTTGAAGAAAGGCCCAGTGCCTGTGAAGAAGGCCCAGTGCCTGTGAAGCTCGCCGCCCAAAGAAAGGCCCGGTGCCTATGAAGAAGGCCCAGTGCCTGTGAAGCTCGCCTCCCGTGACACTCTCACGTAATAATGAGTTGGGGCTGTACACGCCCCGGAGTCTCCGGAGTGCCGCCCTCGGGCCTCAGGGGCTCCCGCCCACGCCTAGTGGCAGCACTTAGCTCCGCGCTGGTGAGAAGACGTCGAAGACTAGACTAGGTGCCGGACGCGGCTTTTCATTTGCTTTCCGCAGTTGGCTTGTTCTCCCTTGTTTGAACCTTTATTGAAGTTGCTTATAGTGTTGTTTGCCGTCTTCTGCCCCTGTTCTCTGTTTTTGGTTTTTGTCTGGCTCGCTCTCTCTCCCTCGCGAACCTCGCGAGGGGGCTGTGCGGGCGCACTTGTGAGCCCCTTCTCGCCTGGTTTTCATGAGGCCCCCTCGTTCAAGTTCACATCGGGAGCACCCCTCCCGGTCCATGCCCCTCGGGAATCGCGACACGGAGCACCGGGCCATAGCCGGCAACCCTCGCGACTAAGGTTCGGAAATGATTCTCCCAACTGATTTTTGCAGCTCTTAAAGTGCCCGGTGAGGACTCAAGCAGGCACCTCGCAAGGCGGAACCTACTGCAAACATCCCGAGCTAAATTGTTCCTACGCGCAGGCACATAACCACGACACCATCACACAGCACAGGGACAATGAGTGTAGCATGATAATTAGGGGATCATAGTCTGTTGCACGCCCCCACGGGGCTCCATACTTCTCTCTATCAACACAAGAAAGGAGAAAAACAAAATAAAAATAGCGCACAGCTCGTGGGAAGGGATCTGCGTCATCCTCCTGAGGTCAATCAGACTCCACCTCGCGCTTCACCGGGGCACAGCGACGGGACAACCAGCTACCACCCTCGAAGCGGGCGCAACGGCGTGGTGGCTGATCGCGGCCACCGCTGGAGGAGCTGTCACCGGAGGAGGAGCCGCTGAAGCTCGACGGGCTGTGGCCACCGCTGGGAGCGGGTTCGCCTTCGCCCTTGTCACGGCCGTCGCCAAGGCCGAGCACCTCGTCGCCGTCATCATCTTCAGGGCAGCACCCAGCACGGCGGCCATCTTCTCCGAACACCCTTACATAGAGGGTCGCATCACTGTCGTACTTAAAGTGGAGGGTGCACCACTTGCCTAGGCCACGCACGGGCAAACGCCTGCCAGCCCCGGGCCAGGGCCATGTTCCCGGCAACGGAGATCTCCAACGCGACCCAGGAGGCCCTGCTGTAGCAGCCGTCCGGCTGCAGCCAGATCCCGCTAGGGCCATCGGCTGGCAGTTCACCGGCAAAGAAGCGAGGGAGCTAGAGCCAGTTGCCGGCCGGGTTGTCCGACCACACAACAAACTCCGGCAGCACCTCCACTGAATGGAAGCGCGGCCGGGGAGGCCGCGCAGTCACGACACGCCTTCCTCCATCGACTGGGCTGCCTCGATATGGGCAGCCACCACCGCATGAAGGGCCACCACTGCGACCACGAGAAGCCGCGATGCGAGTCGCGGGGCGCTTGCGGGGGCGGCCGCAGCCGCGCTTGGGCGGAGGAGATCCAGGCCCTTCCTGGCAAGCCTTCCCCTTCTCTGCGGCCAAGAACCTCTTCACGGGCGCCATGGGACCCTACAAGCAACCGGAGCAAGGAGGGAGAAGAAGCAGGCGGAGCAAGAAGAGATAGACAACAGGGAATTTTGCCCCTCCCCATTTATAGCCCAAGGGAGGCCAACCGCCGGGCTCCACGATCATAGGTAATGATGACTCTTTTTTCATGCAGTAGGGACTCGCCAAATCGGCCAGTTGCCGAGGCAGCATGGGAAAGCGGAGACGCCCACGTCCAATCAACCGCCACGCGGCGACCAAGGCCGCAGGCTGTTGGGGCCCGCGGCGCTCTACACTTGTCCTTTGGCTTCGCTACTAAGCCAAGTCCGAGCGTGCCTTGGGCACGGGGGCTACTATTGGCGTTCAGGGAACGGGGGTCCCCAGACTTGCCTGCCTGCGGCCTGCAGCGTGGCTCAGCAGTGGCCCAGTACGGCCCGTCTTCATCAACCCAAGCTCAAGACCCTCATGAGAGGCCAAGCCTCGCGGGGCGGACGACACAAGGCCTCCTTAGGGGCGGCCTCACCAGGCAGGCTCGCGAGGAGGCAGAGAGATCAAGGCAAGGGGTACCTCATGAGGTGCTCATGACGCAAGCCATGACGATCAAGACCAGGCAGGCGCCAGCCTGCGCAGTGTCCTCGTTTCCTCTTTGGTGCAAAGGGGGCAAGCGCGGGCGTGGAGTACCAAGGTATCAAGCAAAGGTTTCCATATCGGTGTAACGAGACCAAGACCAACAGGACGGCAGGACGGAGCTCACCGTGGAGCCCAAGACGGCGTCATCACCAGTGCCTTTGACAGTCGAAGACCACCTTTAGTTAGGATAGCTTGTACTAGCTGTCCCCTTTCAAAATGGCCATTGTTGGCTCCCTTCCCGCTCAATATTTGGGAAGAGGACCAGAGCCTCTATAAATAGAGATAGCCACCACAATAGGAGGGGATCGAATCCTTCCTAAGTAGAGCACCGCACCAGCACAAGAACACGTCTCCTCGTGAGGCTGTTCTTCATCGGTACTGTTCATCATCAGCCCAAGAGGCAATCCACCACACCACACACTGGATTTGGGTATTAGACCACAACGGTGGCCCAAACCAGTATAAATCTTGTGTCTCTTGTGTTGTTCATCGTGCTAGCTTAGAATTGTAGTGAGGTTCTGGGCGTGTTTCGGTAGGGAGAAGATCTTCGTGCGCACCCTAGAGTTCGAACCTTAAGGGTTTTGCTGGAACCCGATATCCGACAGCGCCCTCCCCCCTGGGAGCCCCCCTACCTTGTCGGCCCCACGTGGCCCACCTCCACTTATTCCTGTACCGACACACTTTGTCTTCCTCCAGAAAAAAATCACTGCATAGCTCAAACTCGTGTTCTAACTCGTTTTGCTGTGATTTTCGATCTCCTTGCTCAAAGCTTCATTCGGGAAACTGTTTTGGGGGATTGTTCTTTGGTATGTGACTCCTCCAATGGTCCAATTAGTTTTTGTTCTAGTGCTTTATTTATTGCAAATTTCTGCTGCTAAGGTGACCCTTTTCTTGAGCTTGCATGTCAAATTTATATGGTCAAAAGTAGTTTTAATGCATGATTTAGCTTCTAGGCACTTGTGGGAGTAGTTGCTATCAATCCTTTTGAGTTAGGTTCACTTTTATTTTGAGTCATTAAAAATTTTCAGGAATTTTCAGAGAAAGAAAATGATGAAGAGATTGTTGAGGGGCTCTTCGAGCCAAAGCTCGAAGCATAAGGAAAGTGAGGAAAATAAGAAGCCCAAATATAATCTCCCTCGCACTACGGAGGTTTGGCCGTGTGAATGGCCTTGTGATGAGTTCTTGAAGGCAGCCGGGATTCATGATGATTTTTATCATTTGGCGGAGAATGCAGGCTTCACCGACTTCCTCCACGACCAGCGCAAACAGTATCTCCTACTCACTAATATTTTCGTGCAAAAATTTTACTTTCATGCTAGGAAATCACCACCTTCAGTGGATTTTCATTTATATGATGAGGTTAAGGAGATGTCATTATATGATTTTTGTCGGGTCTGCAAGATACCCTTTGAGGGCAGCATATAGGAACCACATCGTAATGAAGTGGAGGGGTTTATTGATATGATTGATGTAGGGGAAACGAGGAAAGTATCAGGTGCAAGAATTACTAGCATGCATTTTCCTGTTCTACGTTACTTTGCAATATTTGCTAGTAGATGTTTAATTGGTCGTGGTTATAGTGGAAATCTTAGTGCTTGATATTGTTATTTTGTGCCATGCTTTGTTTTGTGATACAACTTTCAGTTTAGGTGTTGTCATTGCTAAGCGATTAAGTCTGAACCGTACAAAGGGCCCCATCTTCGGTGGTATCTTTGCTTCGCGCCTTGCTGCACACTTTAATATACCTATTAGGCATTATGAGAAAGAAGAAAAGTTGATGCCCTCTATTTTTCTAGATTATAAGAGTATGGTAGCACATGATTTTATTGTTAAAAATAAGAAGAAACTGCTTAAGTACAATTTGATATTTGATAAAAAATATTGTGAGATTATTACCTTGCCTATGCCCTCTTTGTTTAACATATTTTTAGGCAAGTATCTCATTTTGCCGGAGGACATTCATGCATACTTGAGCGTGACACCTGCTCCAAAGGATGAGCCAGAGCCACAACTTGACCTTTATTGACAGTCTATTTATCAGTGGGATCCAGAGGAGATTGCTAACCAGTGGCACCCTGAGGACCCTCCTCAGCACACCGGAGAGGGTCACTTTGATCCGTGGGCATAGACCAACTTCGGCCAAAAGCCTAAGCTTGGGGGAGTACGTATTTCTCACCGACATTACATTCATGTTCACACACTCATTCTAGTTGTCGATGCAGATACTTTTTCATTGTACTATCCATGCTAGTTTATTTTCTTTTCTAAGCCTTCTTCTTGTGTGTTTGCAAAACCTTAAGAAAAACCAAAAAAATTAGCTAGTCTACTTTCCATGCCTTTAGTAGTAAGAATTAAAAGAAACCCCAAAAAGATTTCTCGTTCTTCTTTTGCTTGTCGGGAGCTTTCCCGTGTAAATAGTTTTATTTCTTTTCTCTTCTTTGGGGTCGAGAGGAGAAGACCATGATGAAAATGTTGAGTGGCTCGCATTTGCATTATTTTTTATTTAACCAAGAGCCCATATTACCTTGTCTTCTCCCTTGTATTAAATGCTTGCAGATTCTAGCTTAGTCCAATGCACATGCACTGTTATTATTATCCACACCGTTCGGTCGTGCAAGTGAAAGGCAATAATGACGATATATGATGGACTGATTGAGATGAGAGAAGCTGGTATGAACTCGACCTATCTTGTTTTTGTAAATATGATTAGTTCATCATTCCTGATTTAGCCTATTATGAATGAAACATGTTCGCAATGAAAATTAGAAATTATAGTTGCTCATGCCATGCTTAATTAGCTAGGAGTTTATATTGGTTTACCTTGCGTGCCAACATGCTATTAAAATGGTTGTGATGTGGTATGATAAGGTGGTATCCTCCTTTGAACGCTTCGAGTGGCTTGACTTGGCACATGTTCACGCATGTAATTGAAACAAAATCAACATAGCCTCCATGATATTTATGTTCATGGTGAATTATATCCTACTCATGCTTGCACTCAGTGTGAATTAATTTTAACGCATGTTTACGACTGTTGTCGCTCTCTCAGTTGGTCGCTTCCCAGTCTTTTGCTAGCCTTCACCTGTACTAAGCGGGAATACTGCTTGTGCATCCAAACTCCTTAAACCCCAAAGTTATTCCATATGAGTCCACCATACCTTCCTATATGCGGTATTTACCTGCCGTTCCAAGTAAATTTGTATGTGCCAAACTCTAAACCTTCGAATGAAATTTTGTTTTGTATGCTCGAACATATCATGTATCAACTAGGGCTGTCTATATCTTCCATGCTAGGTGGGTTATTCTCATGAGGAGTGGACTCCGCTCCTCACTCACGAGAAAATGGTCGGTAACCGGGATGCCCAGTCCCATGCTCAAATCAAAATAATTGCAAACAGAACTCCCCCAGGATTGTTGTTAGTTGGAGGCACCCGTTATTTCGGGAAAGCCATGGATTGATGCTTGTTGGTGGTGGGGGAGTATAAACTTTACCATTCTGTTTGGGAACCGCCTATAATGTGTGTAGCATGGAAGATATCGAGATCTCTTGGTTGTTATGTTGACAATGAAAGTATGCCACCCAAAATATTATTTATCTCTGTTTCAAAACTGGAGCTCTGGCACCTCTGCAAATCCCTGCTTCCCTCTGTGAAGGGCCTATCTATTTACTTTTATGTTGAGTCATCATCCTCTTATTAAAAAGCACTAGTTGGAGAGCACCGTTGTCATTTGCATCCATTACTATTAATTTATATTGAGTATAACTATGACTGGATGAAAGGAGGGGTGTAGAGGGGGGTGATTAGACACTAAGTACTAAAAGTTGTAGTTTTTACCTTCTTTAAGTTTAAGTGGAGTTTAGGCACAAGTTTAACACTCACAATACATAACAAGCAAGCATGCAAAGAGTATATGAGCAGCGGAAAGTAAAGCATGCAACTTGCAAGAATGTAAAGGGAAGCGATTGGAGGATTCAAACGCAATTGGAGACACGAATGTTTTTGTGGTGGTTCCGATAGGTGGTTATATCATACATCCACGTTGATGGAGACTTCAACCCACGAACGGTAACGGTTGCGCGAGTGTCACATCCTAGTTAGCCATGCATTAGAGTGTTGCATCATGTTTACTCTTTCATCAGAAACCTGAAATGGGGATGACAGAACCCCCAGCCCCCTCTGAAACCAACTAGGGTTACTAAAAATAATTTTCAATGAACCTGAAATGCCCTTCTAAAATGCCCATCATTTTTGTCTTGGTTCAGAACCTCTGCCAAAAGTGGTGCACATTTTTCTAGGCCAGCTTAGGGTTTTTGAATTAAATCATAAATATTTGAATTTGGGCATTTAAAATTATATAAAATATTTAAATGCTCAAATATCTCCAAACTAAAATGTTTCATGTTGGAAATAATCCAACTATGGACCAGGAGTAGTTTGGTGATTTTAGGAGTTGCCTAAGTATTTTATTTAATTCAACAAAGTTGCAGGAATATTAAAAAAACAGAAAACAGAAAGAAAATGGGAAAAGCTTACCTGGCGCCCAGCACCCGGCCCACCTACCGGCCCAGCCCAGCACCGCGCCAGCGAGCTGCTTGCCGGCCAGGCAGGCAGGCAGGTGCTCGACGGCGAGCACCGCATGGGTGCCACGCACCTGCTCGCCGCCTCGCCGCCTCCCTCACTCGGCTAACGCCGTGAATCGGCCTCCCTCTCTCCCCCGAACCCCCCAGACACCCCCTCTCCTCTCCAGCTCCTCCCCCTCGCACGCCCCAGCCATGGCCGACGCCATCGCCGCCACCCCCTCGCCGTAGCCACGCCCTCCGTCAACCCCACGCCGTGCCACCGTGTCTAGGAGCTTCGCCGCCGTCCACTTCATCGAGCTAGCCGAGCCCCGTGTGCTCGTGCGGCCCGAGACCACCGCACCGACCTCGCCCGAGCTCGCCGTCGCCGGAGATCCCCTTCAACGCCGTCGCCGCCTCAGCTCGTCCCCGACCCCGCCGGTGGCCTCTACGGGAGCGCTGTGAGCCTAGCTACTCCTCCGACCCTCCCTCTCTCATTCCCGAGCCGTGTAGCCACCGCACGAGGATCACACGCCCGCACCGCCGCGGATCTCGTCGCCGACGTGCTTCCGGCCACCCTCCGGCCACAAGCTGGTGTCCATCTTACTCACCGAGTCCCGCAGCACCTAGCTAGCCACTCCCCGAGCCTCACCGACCCCTCTAGCGCCAAGTTCATCTTTGGCCGAACCCCGGTGGCCGCCAAAGTCGTCGCCGGCGCCAACTCCGGCCACCCCGACCCCAACGGACTCCACCAAGAGCTGCGGCTTGTCCTCAGCTCCACTCCGGTGGTCTCCGCGACCCATTTGGTGGCCGAAACGGCCAAAACCACTCCCGCCGCCGCGTCGGGCTCGCCGGCGGCTAAACGCCGGCGCCGCTGGCATTGACTTTGACCACGGGTGGGCCCTGAGTCCACGGAGGGCGCCACCCATGAAGGGTCCACGAAGAAGCAACCTTGTCTATCCCACCATGGCCGTCGCCCACGAAGGACTTGCCTCACTAGCGATAGATCTTCATGAAGTAGGCGATCTCCTTGCCCTTACAAACTCCTTGGTTCAACTCCACAATCTTGTCGGAGGGTCCCAAGTGACACCTAGCCAATCTAGGAGACACCACTCTCCAAGAAGTAACAAATGGTGTGTTGATGATGAACTCCTTGCTCTTGTGCTTCAAATGATAGTCTCCCCAACACTCAACTCACTCTCACAGGATTTGGATTTGGTGGAAAGAAGATTTGGTGGAAAGAAGATTTGAGTGGAAAGCAACTTGGGGAAGGCTAGAGATCAAGATTCATATGGTAGAAATGGAATATCTTGGTCTCAACACATGAGTAGGTGGTTCTTTCTCAGAAAATGTATGCTGGAAGTGTAGGTTCGTTTTGATGGCTCTCTCCATGAATGAAGAGTGGGTGGAGGGGTATATATAGCCTCCACACAAAATCTAACCGTTACACACAACTTGCCAAACTCGGTGGGACCGAATTGAGAAACTCGGTCGGACCAATTCAGCAAATCTAGTGACCGTTAGGATTTTCGGTGGGACCGACATGCAACTCAGTAGGACCGATATGGTTAGGGTTAGGGCATAACGTAATCTCGGTGAGACCGATTACACAAACTCGGTGGGACCGATTTTGGTAATAAGCTAACCAGAGAGTTGGTTAGGTAAACTCAGTGGGACCGGTTCGCTCATTTCGGTGAGACCAAAATGTTACGAAAAGGAAATAGAGAGTTTACATTGCAATCTCGGTGGGACCGATCGCTCATCTCGGTGGTACCAAAACGTTACGAAGGGAAACAGAGAGATTACAATCCCATCTCGGTGAGACCGAGATCCCCATCGGTGAGACCGATTTGCCTAGGGTTTGTGGCAGTGGCTATGACATCTGAACTCGGTGGAGCCGGATAGAAAGAATCAGTAGGGCCGAGTTAGACTCTTGGGTTTAGGACATATGTGGATGTGAGAAGGGAATTGAGGGCTTTGGAGCATATCACTAAGCACTTTGAGCAAGCAAGCCATTAAGCAACACCTCATCCCCTCTTGATAGTATTGGCTTTTCCTATAGACTCAATGTGATCTTGGATCACTAAAATATAAAATGTAGAGTTTTGTTCTTGGAGCTTGAGCCAATCCTTTGTCCTTAGCATATTGAAGGGGTTCCACATCCTCTAGTCCATGCCACTTCATTGTTGAACTTGTCTGAAACATACTAGGTAAAAGTGTTAGTCCAACAAGAGATATGTTGACATTAATTACCAAAATCACCCGGGGAGCACTTGTGCTTTCAATGTCCCCCTTTTTGGTAATTGATGACAACATACAGCAAAGCTTTATATAAAGATATAGAGAATAGCAAGTAAAGCTTTGGAAAGACATGTAACATGCATAGGCTCCCCCTACATGTATGCAATCATGTGAATATGGAATATAGAAGCATGTGAGAGCATAACCATGACAGAGTAGGCAATGTGTTACATGTATCTTGGCTATATGCATCAGAGCAAAAGATGTGAATATGGGAAATGTACCTTCATGCTCATGAGTCCTTCTTGCAAACAGTATGTACATCAGCAAGAATTTCTCATACACATGATTGTGATGCATATACTTACCTTGTGTCTTGAGTTGGCTTAGGATGGAATGAACCGGTGAAAATAAGGTTAGATAACACAGATACACCTACTGGCCAGAGCAAACAAAAGAAACCACAAGAGTACCAAGACTGGGATGACATGTAGAGTGAGTACTAAGTACCACATTGGATATAGACTTGTCCCCAAAGGTAAATATGTGCAATGATTAAAGAATTTCTTTCCCTTAGATGTCTTGCTCCCCCTGAATCTAGCATGGGTTACTGGGAGAAGATAGGGAACAGAAAATCGGAGCTCAAAGAAACAAATGAACAGAGCTAATGCATATAAGCACATATGAACATGTCTTTCCCCTCAAGAAGACATGTGGCATTTCTCCTCTTGAATACCAAGCATATGGGATCATTGAAGATTACTCTCTCCTTGAGTATTCTCTCCCCGTAGAGATATGATTAAGCTTTGATGTGATCTCTCTCTCCCCCTTTGACATCAATTTCCAAGAAGGGCCTTCTGGAATTCATCGTAAATGGGTTTGGTCCTTGAGTCACAGCACAAAGCACTAAGATAAATGTGGTGCTTGCAGAGGACAAGATTCATTGAGTGGAGCTGGATCAAAAGCAATGCAGGAACAAATGACAAAATGGCTTTCCTGTAGTGAAATCGGTGGCACCGAGTGGTATGCTTCGATTGCACCGAAATAATTCTGTTGGACCGAAAACAAGACACCGGTGTGACTGAGTTCATCACAGAGAAAACACTTGTCACCTCAGCTCACTAGACAAGTAAGATCTCACAAGGATTTGCAAGGAATTAACTGAAAGATTTGCAATGAATTGGATGCAGGGAATGCAGAACAAATAGAAAGGAAAATAAATCTAGATGAAGTTTTTTTTTGAAAGGGGGAACAAATATGCATGAGACAAATGCAAGAGCACAGAAAAGAACACAAGAAAACTTCATCTAGAGATGGTCGGCGACAAAGTCACCTATGTTAGAGTATATTGACTTAGGAGTCAAGTGAGATCACTTGATCATAGGTCATACTCATCTTTTAAGCTCAAAATGGGGTTACCATTTTTTTAAGCATCTTGATGTATTCACATCTTGTCGAGTTGCTTTGACTCATGACTTGGAGTAAAACTTCTCTAAGATGGAATAACATACCTTGGGTGGTGGTGCTGATCGTGATCATGTAGTTGAACTTGTGTGGGTTGCTCAAGGTTGATGTAGCTCATCACGAGTTGGGAGCACCACTTGGAATTTGAGTTCATCTACCTACATGGGTTAGTTTTTGCAAGGAAGAGCACTTGTGTATCCAAAATGACAATCATGAAGTTCAATAATAAATTTGTCAAAGGATATGTTTGAATGGTTCTGTGCTTCCTTGTCTTCAACCACCATTGTGTAGAGACTTGGTGATGTAGAGATTGCTCAAGATGTGAGTGAGTTGCGATCTCACAGATTTAGATTCATCCAAGTACCTACATGGGTTAGATAACATGCAAGGTGCAAATATATCCAAGACATAAGATTATCATCATAAGAGAAATATCAAGAATTAGTCATAAGCTCATGTCTTGCATGTATCCAATGGAGTTTCTACTCCAAGTTTGAAGCATTAATGATGTTCAATTCTCCTCTTAACCTGCAAAACACTTTCTCATCAAGAGGTTTAGTGAATATATCCGCTAATTGCTTTTCGGTGCAAACATGCTTAAGATCAATGTCACCCTTAGCAACATGATCTCGAATGAAATGATGACGAACTTCAATATGCTTAGTTCGAGAATGTTGCACAGGATTATGACCAATTTTGATTGCACTTTCATTATCACAAAGCAATGGAACATGTCTCACATATATCCCATAATCTTTAAGAGTTTGGGTCATCCAAAGTAATTGAGCACAACATGAACCAGCGGCAATATATTCAGCTTCGGCAGTGGATAAGGATACCGAGTTTTGTTTCTTGGAGGACCAAGACACAAGAGATCTACCAAGAAATTGACAAGTACTCGAAGTGGACTTTCTATCAACCTTGTCTCCGGCATAGTCCGAGTCCTTATAGCCAATAAGATCGAAGGAGGCCCTCTTAGGATACCAAATGCCAAAGTTTGGTGTATGGATTAAGTATCTCACTATCCTTTTCACGGCCTTAAGATGACATTCTTTAGGAGCAGCTTGATATCGTGCACACATGCACACACTTAGCATAATATCGGGACGTGAAGCACAGAGATATAACAATGAACCGATCATAGAGCGATAAACCTTTTGATCAATCGGTTCACCATCTTTTGTCAAGTCATTATGTCCACTAGTAGGCATGGGTGTAGACATACCTTTGCATTCTTGCATATTGAACTTCTTGAATAAGTCCTTGGTGTACTTCGTTTGAGAAACAAAGGTACCTTCCTTTGTTTGCTTGATTTGCAAACCAAGAAAGAATTTGAGTTCACTCATCATAGACATCTCAAACTTCTTCGACATTAGCTTCCCAAACTTTTCACTAAAATGATGGTTAGTTGAACCAAATATAATATCGTCAACATAGATTTGGCACACAAATAGTTCACCATTAACCCTTTTAGTAAAAAGAGGAGAATCAATTTTCCCAATTTCAAAGCCTTTTTCAATAAGGAACTTGGTCAAGCATTTATACCATGCTCTAGGAGCTTGTTTAAGACCATAAAGAGCTTTATGAAGTTTGTAAACATGATTGGGTTTCTTAGGATTGACAAAGCCGGGAGGTTGCTTAACATAAACTTCCTCCTCTATTTCACCATTTAGAAAAGCACTTTTAATGTCCATTTGGTACAAGGTGATATCATGGTGATTAGCATAGGCAAGTAAAATGCGAATGGACTCAAGTCTAGCAACGGGGGCGTAAGTCTCACCATAGTCCATACCTTCGACTTGTGTGTAGCCTTGGGTGACGAGACGTGCTTTGTTGCGAACTACTTGTCCATCTTCATCTTGCTTGTTGCGAAACACCCATTTGGTACCGATGATGTTGTGGTTGTTGTCGGGCTTCTCAACCAATGTCCAAACTTGGTTCCTCTCAAAGTTGTGTAGCTCTTCATGCATAGAATTTATCCAATCCGGATCTTCCAATGCTTCTTCAACCTTCATAGGTTCAATACTAGAGATGAAAGAATAGTTTTCACAAAAGTTAGCTAAACGAGTTTTAGAGCGAGTGATTCTCCCGGTTTGAATGTCATTGTAGATTTGCTCGACGGGATGATCTTTAGCAACTCTTGCTCGAACTCGTGAAAGCTTTTGCTTGGGTCTTCGTTGAACATCTTCTTCATCTTGTTCTTCTTCTTGGCCTTCATCATTGTTGGTGTTGTCGTTCTCTTGTCCTGGTGGAGAAGGAGGTTGTTGACGTTCATCTTGATGCACTTCCTCATTTCCTTCATCTTGGTGTGTCCCACTTGTGGATGCTTCTGTATCAACTCTTGGTTCACCTTGTTGTGAAGTAGAAGCTTCCACTTGGACGGACGAGGTACTCTCCTTCACCTCTGTTGGACGGACCTTGCCAATAGACAAGTCTTGGATTGCTTCCGAAGGATCTTTATCTCCTACATCAATTGTCAATTGATCTACTTGTGAGCCGTTAGATTCATCAAACTTCACATCTACCGTCTCTTCAACCTTTCGGGTGAAATTGTTGTAGACACGGTAAGTGTGAGAGTTTGAGCCATAACCTAGTAGGAAACCTTCATGAGATTTAGGAGCAAATTTAGAGCGACGATGCTTATCAAGAATGTAGCACTTTGAGCCGAATACTCGAAAGTATCCAACTTGGGGTTTGTTACCGGTGAGGAGCTTGTATGCCGTCTTGCCGAGTAGCTTGTGAAGATACAAGTGATTTGTTGCATGACAAGCTGTCTCAACCGCTTCCGCCCAAAACTGCTTCGGCGTCTTGTACTCATCAAGCATCATTCTTGCCATTTCGATGAGCGTCCGGTTCTTCCTCTCAACAACTCCATTTTGTTGAGGTGTGTACGTAGCCGAGAACTCGTGTGAAACACCTTCTTCGTCAAGAAAGGTATCCACATTTGCGTTCTTGAATTCCGTTCCGTTGTCTCTGCGAACCTTCTTGATCTTCACTTCAAATTGATTTTGGGCCTTCCTAGCGAAGTTTTTGAAGATCTTTTGAACCTGCGATTTATCATCGAGAAAGAACACCCATGTAAATCTTGCAAAATCATCAACTATAACTAGACCAAAAGAGTTTCCACCGAGACTTTTGTAGGCATTGGGACCAAAAAGATCCATGTGAATTAGCTCGAGTGGCCTCCTTGTGGTCATGATGTTCTTCACGGGATGCCTTCCTCCGACCTGTTTACCTGCCTGACAAGCGATGCAAAGTCTATCCTTATCAAATATGACATCGTTAACACCAAGGATATGATTTCCTTTAATAAGCTTGTCAAGGTTTCGCATGCCAACATGACCTAACCGTCTATGCCATAACCAACCTTTAGAAGATTTAGCAATAAAGCAAGTTCTAGGTTGAGCCTTTTTAGTGAAATCAACAATGTATAGATCACCTCTACATACACCGGTAAAGACCATTTTATGATTATCTCTACGAAACACTTGGCAATCTACTTTAGTAAATAGGACATTGAAACCGAAATCAGCAAGTCTAGATACTTAAAGTAATTTGTAGCCAAGAGATTCAACGAGCATGACATTTTGTATGGAGCTATCATGTGATATGTCCACCTTACCGAGGCCAACCACCTTACCCTTTGAGTTATCACCAAAAGTGACATACTTTCGAGGACCATCATTTTCAGCAAGCTCACGAAACATATCTTTATCTCCAGTCATGTGATCGGTACATCCACTGTCAAGAACCCATTCCTTTCCTCCTGCCATATATCCCTGAAGATTTGCCATAAGACCAAAGTGTCTCATTGCATCATCAAGATCAAAGTCACTATCATCATCCTCGTCATAGTATCCATGTTCAACATCATCATGTGGTGGATCAAATCCTAGAGAGGGTGATTCGTTAGAGTGAGTTTGACAATGATCTTGTTTATGAATTTTAATAGCTTCGGAAATAATATCACTAATAATTCCAACATCTCCTTTGGTATGCATAAGGTTTGTAAGCTCAAATAGACAATCACCAAACATAGGATCATTGGAATTCATCTTACTCAAGGCAATAGACTTATGGAGAATTTCATCTATATTTTTCAAGGAATAATTTGGAAAATGTTCCTCAAGAAATTTCCATATGGTGTAGGCACACTTAAGAGTAGGCAAACATCCAATCAAGTTTCTAGGCAAGCCTCTAGTGATAAGTTCAACAGTTCTAAGATTGTGAATCATGTCAATTGACTCATCAAGGGTAGGATGCATAGGATCAACATGAGGTGCACAAGGGCTAGCAATGTGCTTGTTCAAATGATATTTTGCGCCATGCTTTGTTTCGTGATACAACTTTCAGTTTAGGTGTTGTCATTGCTAAGCGATTAAGTCTGAACCGTACAAAGGGACCCATCTTCGGTGGTACATTTGCTTCGAGCCTTGCTGCACACTTTAATATACCTATTAGGCATTATGAGAAAGAAGAAAAGTTGTTGCCCTCTGTTTTTCTAGATTATAAGAGTATGGTAGCACATGATTTTATTGTTAAAAATAAGAAGAAACTGCTTAAGTACAATTTGATATTTGATAGAAAATATTGTGAGATTATTACCTTGCCTGCACCCTCTTTGTTTAACATATTTTTAGGCAAGTACCTCATTTTGCCAGAGGACATTCATGCATACTTGAGCACGACACCTGATCCAGAGGATGAGCCGGAGCCACAAGTTGACCTTTATTGACAGTCTATTTATCAGTGGGATCCGGAGGAGATTGCTAACCAGTGGCACCCTGAGGACCCTCCTCAGCACGCCGAAGAGGGTCACTTTGATCCGTGGGCATAGACCAACTTCGGCCAACATCCTAAGCTTGGGGGAGTATGTATTTCTTACCGACATTACATTCATGTTCACACACTCATTCTAGTTGTCGATGCACATACTTTTTCATTGTACTATCCATGCTAGTTTATTTTCTTTTCTAAGCCTTCTTCTTGCGTGTTTGAAAAACCTTAAGAAAAAACAAAAAAAATTAGCTAGTCTACTTTCCATGCCTGTAGTAGTAAGAATTAAAAGAAAACCCAAAAAGATTTCTCGTTCTTCTTTTGCTTGTCGGGAGCTTTCCCATGTAAAAAGTTTTATTTCTTTTCTCTTCTTTGGGGGTCGAGAGGAGAAGACGATGATGAAAATGTTGAGTGGCTCTCATTTGCATTATTTTTTATTTAACCAAGAGCCCATATTACCTTGTCCTCTCCCTTGTATTAAATACTTGCGGATTCCAGCTTAGTCCAATGCACGTGCACTATTATTATTGTCCACACCGTTCGGTCATGCAAGTGAAAGGCAATAATGACGATATATGATGGACTGATTGAGATGAGAGAAGCTGGTATGAACTCGACCTATCTTGTTTTTGTAAACATGATTAGTTCATCATTCCTGATTTAGCCTATTATGAATGAAACATGTTCGCAATGACAATTAGAAATTATAGTTGCTCATGCCATGCTTAATTAGCTAGGAGTTTATAATGGTTTACCTTGCGTGCCAACATGCTATTAAAATGGTTGTGATGTGGTATGATAGGGTGGTATCCTCCTTTGAACGATTCGAGTGGCTTGACTTGGCACATGTTCATGCATGTAATTGAAACAAAATCAACATAGCCTCCAGGATATTTATGTTCATGGTGAATTGTATCCTACTCATGCTTGCACTCAGTGTTGATTAATTTTAATGCATCTTCATGACTGTTGTCGCTCTCTAGTTGGTCTCTTCCTAGTCTTTTTCTAGCCTTCACTTGTACTAAGCGGGAATACTACGTGTGCATCCACTTCCATAAACCCCAAAGTTATTCCATATGAGTCCACCATACCTTCCTATATGCGGTATTAACCTGCCGTTCCAAGTAAATTTGTATGTGCCAAACTCTAAACCTTCAAATGAAATTCTGTTTTGTATGCTCGAACATATCATGTATCAACTAGGGCTGTCTATATCTTCCATGCTAGGTGGGTTATTCTCACGAGGAGTGGACTCCGCTCCTCACTCACGAGAAAATGGTCGGTAACCGGGATGCCCAGTCCCATGCTCAAATCAAAATAATTGCAAACAGAACTCCCCCAGGATTGTTGTTAGTTGGAGGCACCCGTTATTTCGGGCAAGCCATGGATTGATGCTTGTTGGTGGTGGGGAAGTATAAACTTTACCATTCTGTTTGGGAACCGCCTATAATGTGTGTAGCATGGAAGATGTCGAGATCTCTTGGTTGTTATGTTGACAATGAAAGTATGCCACCCAAAATATTATTTATCTCTGTTTCAAAACTCGAGGTCTGGCACCTCTACAAATACTTGCTTCCCTCTGCGAAGGGCCTATCTATTTACATTTATGTTGAGTCATCATCCTCTTATTAAAAAGCACTAGTTGGAGAGCACCGTTGTCATTTGCATCCATTACTATTAATTTATATTGAGTATAACTATCACTGGATGAAAGGATCGAGAAGAGGTGTGTAGAGGGGGGGTGATTAGACACTAAGTAAAAAAAGTTGCAGTTTTTAACTTCTTTAAGTTTAAGTGGAATTTAGGCACAAGTTTAACACTCACAATACATAACAAGCAAGCATGCAAAGAGTATATGAGCAGTAGAAAGTAAAGCATGCAACTTGCAAGAATGTAAAGGGAAGGGATTGGAAGATTCAAACGCAATTGGAGACACGGATGTTTTTGTCGTGGTTCCGATAGGAGGTGCTATCGTACATCCACGTTGATGGAGACTTCAACCCCATTAAGGGTAACGGTTGCACGAGTCCACGGAGGGCCCCACCCACGAAGGGTCCACGAAGAAGAAACCTTGTCTATCCCACCATGGCCGTCGCCCACGAAGGACTTGCCTCACTAGCGGTAGATCTTCACGAAGTAGGCGATCTCCTTTCCCTTACAAACTCCTTGGTTCAACTCCACAATCTTGTCGGAGGCTCCCAAGTGACACCTAACCAATCAAGGAGACACCACTCTCCAAGAAGTAACAAATGGTGTGTTGATGATGAACTCCTTGCTCTTGTGCTTCAAATGATAGTCTCCCCAACACTCAACTCACCCTCATAGGATTTGGATTTGGTGGAAAGAAGATTTGAGTGGAAACCAACTTGGGGAAGGCTAGAGATCAAGATTCATATGGTAGGAATGGAATATCTTGGTCTCAACACATGAGTAGGTGGTTCTCTCTCAGAAAATGTATACTGGAAGTGTAGGTTCGTTCTGATGGCTCTCTCCATGAATGAAGAGTGGGTGGAGGGGTATATATAGCCTCCACACAAAATCTAACCGTTACACACAACTTGCCAAACTCGGTGGGACCGAATTGAGAAACTCGGTCGGACCGATTCAGCAAATCTAGTGACCGTTAGGATTTTCGGTGGGACCGACATGCAACTCGGTAGGACCGATATGGTTAGGGTTAGGGCATAACGTAATCTCGGTGAGACCGATTACACAAACTCGGTGGGGCCGATTTTGGTAATAAGCTAACCAGAGAGTTGGTCAGGTAAACTCGGTGGGACCGGTTCACTCATTTCGGTGAGACCAAAATGTTACGAAAAGGAAACAGAGAGTTTACATTGCAATCTCGGTGGGACCGATCGCTCATCTCGGTGGTACCGAAACGTTACGAAGGGAAACAGAGAGATTACAATCCCATCTCGGTGAGACCGAGATCCCCATCGGTGAGACCGATTTGCCTAGGGTTTGTGGCAGTGGCTATGACATCTGAACTCGGTGGCGCCGGATAGAAAGAATTAGTAGGGCCGAGTTAGACTCTTGGGTTTAGGACATATGTGGATGTGAGAAGGTAGTTGAGGGATTTGGAGCATATCACTAAGCACTTTGAGCAAGCAAGCCACTAAGCAACACCTCATCCCCTCTTGATAGTATTGGCTTTTCCTATAGACTCAATGTGATCTTGGATCACTAAAATATAAAATGTAGAGTCTTGTTCTTGGAGCTTGAGACAATCCTTTGTCCTTAGCATATTGAAGGGGTTCCACATCCTCTAGTCCATGCCACTTCATTGTTGAACTTGTCTGAAACATACTAGGTAAAAGTGTTAGTCCAACAAGAGATACGTTGACATTAATTACCAAAATCACCCAGGGAGCACGTGTGCTGTCACTGGATCTCTTTTACCATGAATTCCAATGTCCAGTCAGTCCTTGATCTTCAGAGGTGCTCTGCATTTATGTTTTGCGGTCTCAGAAAGGGCTAGCGGGATACCATCTTGTTATATCATATTATGATTATTTTGAGAAAGTGTTGTCATCGGAGATTTCTTAGTATTGCTCGCTAGTTGAGTAAACATGAGACCTAAATGTTATCGTGAATGTGGTTAGTTCATAATATTTGCTCTAAACTTGAATGCTGGCTTTACATATTTGCAACAACAAGAGAAAACAAAGTTTGTAAAAGTTTTTCTTTGTCACTTTTAGTTTGTCAACTGAATTGCTTGAGGACAAGCAAAGGTTTAATCTTGGGGGAGTTGATACGTCTCCATCGTATCTACTTTTCCAAACACTTTTGCCCTTGTTTTGGACTCTAACTTGCATGATTTGAATGGAACTTACCCGGACTGACGTTGTTTTCAGTAGAATTGCCATGGTGTTATTTTTCTGCAGAAATAAAAGTTCTCGGAATGACCTGAAACTTCACGGAGAATATTTTTGGAATTAATAAAAAATACAGGCAAAAGAATCAAGACCAGGGGCCCACACCCTGTCCACGAGGGTGGGGGCGCGCCCCCCTATCTCGTGGGCCCCATGAGGCTCCACCGACCTCAACTCCAACTCCATATATTCATGTTCGGGGAGAAAAAAATCAGAGAGAAGGATTCATCGCGTTTTACGGTACGGAGCCACTGCCAAGCCCTAATCTCTCTTGGGAGGGCTGATCTGGAGTCCGTTCGGGGTTTTGGAGAGGGGAATCCGTCGCTGTCGTCATCATCAACCATCCTCCATCACCAATTTCATGATGCTCACCGCCGTGCGTGAGTAATCCCATCATAGGCTTGCTGGACGGTGATGGGTTGGATGAGATTTACCATGTAATTGAGTGAGTTTTGTTAGGGTTTGATCCCTAGTATCCATTATGTTCTAAGATTGATGTTGCTATGACTTTGCTATGCTTAATGATTGTCACTAGGGCCCAAGTGCCATGATTTCAGATCCGAACCTATTATGTTTTCATGAATATATGTGAGTTCTTGATCCTATCTTGCAAGTCAATAGTCACCTACTATGTGTTATGATCCGGCAACCCCAAAGTGACAATAATCGGGACCACTCCCAGTGATGACCGTAGTTTGAGGAGTTCATGTATTCACCAAGTGTTAATGCTTTGGTCCGGTACTCTATTAAAAGGAGGCCTTAATATCCCTTAGTTTCCAATAGGACCCCGCTGCCACGGGAGGGTAGGACAAAAGATGTCATGCAAGTTCTTTTTCATAAGCACGTATGACTATATTCGGAATACATGCCTACATTACATTGATCAACTGGAGGTAGTTCTGTGTCACCCTATGTTATAACTATTGCATGAGGAATCGCATCCGACATAATTATCCATCACTGATCCAATGCCTACGAGCTTTTCACATATTGATCTTTGGTTAATTACTTTATCATTGCCACTATTACAATTACTACGAAACAGCTACTGTTACTTTTGCCACTATTACCGTTACTTCCATATTACTTTGCTACTAAATACTTTGCTGCAGGTATTAAGTTTTCCAAGTGTGGTTGAATTGACAACTCAACTGCTAATACTTGAGAATATTCTTTGGCTCCCCTTGTGTCGAATCAATAAATTTGGGTTGAATACTCTACCCTCGAAAACTGTTGCGATCCCCTATACTTGTGGGTTATCAGTTGGCGCGGCTGTACGGTTCCTTGCCGAGCCGCCAGCTCCCCTCGGCGAGCTTGTAGTCAAAAAAGTAGTTGACCAGCCGGGCCACCTCCGTGTACGAGAACGCCTTGGTGGACATACGGCACGGGTCCCGGAGCCCACTCATATTGCAGATCAGATGGGGCCAGGCTTTAAGAGGCAGCACCTGGCGCTCCACGAAGGTGGCCAATAGATCTGAGGCCTTGAGGCCCTCCGACTCCGTCATCTCTTGGAGCCGGGTGAGAGCGGTGGAGACGGCGGCCGACAGCACCCTCGGCCGGAACTTCTAGTTGGTGCTAGGCTCGATAGGCGGGCCGGCTGCTTAAGCCGACAAGTTGACATAGTCCCACGTCGCGTGGAGGTTCTAGACATGGAAGTATGACTCTTGCTAGAGCTTGGCTGACTGCAGTAGTGCAATGGCTAGGAAGCGAACTCTGGAGCCTGTGCACCGCACTGCGATGTCGGCCCCGCACTGGGCTGCCTCGTCTTTGGCGGTAGTGTCGAGCTTGAGGTAGAAGAGATCCCCTGACAGCTCAAGTGAGGGCAAGACGCCGAAGTACCCCTCGTAGAGGTGACGAAGGCGGCGAGTAGCACCACTGTGTTCGGCATGAGATGGTGGGGTTGGAGTTGGTAGAAGTCAAGAAAGGAGCGAAGAAAGCCGCTCACCGGCAAGCTAGAGCCACGGAGGAAATGCGACCGGAATACGACACGCTCGCTGTCCTCCTGCGCCGGCGAGATCTCCCTCTCAGGGGGGACATGCACTTTCATGTTTGCCGCACTGGGTAGCCGCCGCGTCTGGCGGAGGAACTCAAGATGTTCTTCATGGACGTTGAGCCGTCCCAGTCGTCGGGACGCCCGCTATGTGGCATGACTGTGGTTGCTCGGTGGAGGCGCGGCGAGGTCGCGCGATGACGAGGCTGCGGTGACGCAAAGAGATCGTACGACGGCGGCTGCTACGGTGCTCCAGTGGCATGCGGCGGGACGGCGTGGCGCGGCAGAGAGCAAAGGAAGGAGAAGATGGAGAGCGGGGGAGAGCGCGCGTGCGCCCTGCCGCGCCCTCCTCCCCCTACTTATAGGCCTGCGGCGGTGGAGCCGAAGAGGCGAGGCGTGGGGGGACTTGGGATTAACTGCGCCCATGCCCCGCATGACCCCGCACATTCCACGCTTTAAAAGGCATGTAATTAAAGCGCCCGAGAAGGGTAACCGTCCGCCTCGGGCGCAGCGGATCCGCGCGCGTGCCGAGGCACTGTAGCGGCGGGCCCGGGCCTGCAGCAACGTCCCGTCGCGCGCGTGGGCTAGCAGACCAGCCTGCCCTGTTGGCGACGCGTGGCAAGTGGGCAACGGGCGGTAAGCCGGCCACCCGGCAGGCCTGCTACACGGCGATATCTGCAATGATTCGAACTCACCAGGTGTTCGGCCTAGACTTGGACGGCTCCTGGCAAGCGGCATCACCCAATGTCGGATAAGGCAAGATGACCAGATCACTCGGAGTAGGAAGCTACCGCGGCTCCTCGATTTCAGCCGCGGCGCCTCACCAGCTTCGGGGACTACTATCGGAGGGATTGACCACGGGTAGCCTCATCAGCACCCTATAGTATTTCAAGACATCGGGGCCAGTTGCGTGCCTCACACCTTTCGGACGAAAGGCCGACCCTTTGGGCCGTCTGGTCCAACGGGCCGGCTTCTAGAAGACGACGTGTGATACGTCTCCAACGTATCTATAATTTTTTGTTGTTCCATGCTATTAAAATACCCGTTTTGGATGTTTATGGGCTTTACTTTACACATTTATATCATTTTTGGGACTAACCTACTAACCGGAGGCCCAGCCCGTATTGCTGTTTTTTTGCCTATTTCGGTGTTTTGAAGAAAAGGAATATCAGACAAAGTCCAAATGGAATGAAACCTTCGGGAGCGATATTTTTGGAACAAACGTGATCCAGAGAACTTGGAGTGGAAGTCAAGAAACAACCGAGGCGGCCACGAGGGTGCCCGACGCGCCCCCTAGGGCTGGGCACACGCCCCACCCTTGTGGGCCTCTCAGGCGTCCACCGACCTACTTCTTCCTCCTATATATACTCATGTACCCCGAAAACATCGAAGGTGACCACGAAAAACTACTTCCACCGTTGTAACCTTCTGTATCCGTGAGATCCCATCTTGGAGCCTTTGCCGGTGCTCCGACGGAGGGGGAATCGACCATGGAGGGCTTCTACATCAACACCATAGCCTCTCCGATGAGTTGTGAGTAGTTTACCACAGACCTTTGGGTCCATAGTTATTAGTTAGATGGCTTCTTCTCTCTCTTTAAATCTCAATACAAAGTTCTCCTTGATCTTCTTGGAGATCTATTCGATGTAACTCTTTTTGCGGTGTGTTTGTCGAGATCCGATGAATTGTGGGTTTATGATCAAGTTTATTTATGAGAAATATTTGAATCTCCTCTGAATTCTTTTATGTGTGATTAAGTCATCTTTGCGAGTCTCTTCGAATTATCAGTTTGGTTTGGCCTACTAGATTGATCTTTCTTGCAATGGGAGAAGTGCTTAGCTTTGGGTTCAATCTTGCGGTGTCCTTTCCCAATGACAGCAGGGGCAGCAAGGCACGTATTTTTGCTCTAGTGCTTCACTTATATTTTTGCTCTAGTGCTTCACTTACTTGGACCTATATTTTTATTTGCCACATGATATGTGTTTTTCTTGGAGCATCTTGTATGATATTAGTCTTTGATTTTTAGTTTACCACAATCATCCTTGCTGTACACACCTTTTGGGAGAAACCCACTTGATTGGAGCTTATTAGAATACTCTATGTGCTTTACTTATATCTTTTGAGCTAGATAATTTTTGCTCTAGTGCTTCACTTATATCTTTTAGAGCACGGCGGTGGCTTAATTTTGAAGAAATTGTTAATCTCTCATGATTAAATTATATTATTTTGAGAGTCTCTTAGAACAGCATGGTATTTTCTATGGTTATAAAATTGGTCCTAGAATGATGGACATCCAAGTTGGGTATAATAAAAACTATCATAGAAAGTGAATTGGATGCTATGATCAATTTGATGCTTGATAATTGTTTTGAGATATTTGGATGGTGATATTAGAGTCATCCTAGTTGGGTGATTATGAATTTAAAGAATGCTTGTCTTGAGGTTTGTGATTCCCGTAGCATGCACGTATGGTGAACCGCTTTGTGATGAAGTTGGAGCACAATTTTATTTATTGATTGTCTTCCTTATGAGTGGCGGTCGGGGCCGAGCGATGGTCTTTTCCTAACAATCTATCCCCCTAGGATCATGCGCATAGTACTTTGTTTTTTATGACTTGTAGATTTTTGCAATAAGTACATGAGTTCCTTATGACTAATGTTGAGTCCATGGATTATACGCACTCTCACCCTTCCACCATTCCTAGCCTCTCTTGTGCCGTGCAACTTTCGTCGGTACCATACACCCACCATATACCTTCCTCAAAACAGCCACCATACCTACCTATTATGGCATTTCCATAGCCATTCCGAGATATATTGCCATGCAACTTTCCACCATTCCGTTTATATGACATGCATCATCATTGTCATATTGCTCTTTGCATGATCATGTAGTTGACATCGTATTTGTGGCAAGGCCACCTTCATAATTTTCATACATGTCACTCTTGATTCATTGCACAGCCTGGTACACCGCCGGTGGCATTCATATAGAGTGATATCTTGTTTAAGTATTGAGTTGTAATCTTGAGTTGTAAGTAAATAAAAATGTGATGATCTTCATTACTAGAGCATTGTCCCGGTGAGAAAAGGATGATGGAGACTATGATTCGCCCACAAGTTGGGATGAGACTTCGGACTTTATAAAAAAAGGGGGAAGAAAGAACAAAAAGGAAAGGCCAAATAAAAAAGGGGGAAAGGCCCAAAAAGAAAAAAAAGAAAAAGAAAAGAAAAGAAAAAGAGAAAAATGAAATGAGAGAAAAAGAGAGAAGGGACAACGCTACTATCCTTTTTACCACACTTGTGCTTTAAAGTAGCACCATGATCTTCATGATAGAGAGTCTCCTATGTTGTCACTTTCATATACTAGTGGGAATTTTTCATTATAGAACTTGGCTTGTATATTCCAATGATGGGCTTCCTCAAAATGCCCTAGGTCTTCGTGAGGAAGCGAGTTGGATGCACACCCACTTAGTTTCTTTTATTGAGCTTTCATACATTAGCTCAAGTGCATCCGTTGCATGGCAATCCCTACTCACTCACATTGATATATATTAATGGGCATCTCCATAGCCCGTTGATACACCTAGTTGATGTGAGACTATCTTCTCCTTTTTGTCTTCTCCAACACCACCATTCTATTCCACATATAGTGCTATGCCCATGGCTCACGCTCATGTATTGCGTGAAAGTTGCGAAAGTTTGAGATTACTAAAGTATGAAACGGTTGCTTGGCTTGTCATCGGGGTTGTGCATGATTAAATACTTTGTGTGATGAAGATGGAGCAACAGCCAGACTATATGATTTTGTAGGGATAACTTTCTTTAGCCATGTTATTTTGATAAGACATGATTGCTTTGATTAGTATGCTTGAAGTATTACTATTTCTTATGTCAATATGAACTTTTATTTTGAATCATTTGGATCTGAACATTCATGCCACAATAAAGAAAATTACATTGAGAATTATGCTAGGTAGCATTCCACATCAAAAATTCTGTTTTTATCATTTACCTACTCGAGGACGAGCAGGAATTAAGCTTGGGGATGCTTGATACGTCTCCAACATATCTATAATTTTTTATTGTTCCATGCTATTATATTACCCGCTTTGGATGTTTATGGGATTTACTTTACACATTTATATCATTTTTGGGACTAACCTACTAACCGGAGGCCCAGCCCATATTGTTGTTTTTTGCCTATTTCAGTGTTTCGAAGAAAAGGAATATCAAACAGAGTCCAAACGGAATGAAACCTTCGGGAGCGATCTTTTTGGAACAAATGTAATCCAGAGGACTTGGAGTGGAAGTCAAGAAACAACCGAGGTAGCCACGAGGGTGCCCGATGCGCCCTCTAGGGCTGGGCGCGCCCCCCACCCTCGTGGGTCCCTCGGGCGTCCACCGACCTACTTCTTCCTCCTATATATACCCATGTACCTCGAAAACATCATAGGCGACCACGAAAAACTATTTCCACCGCCATAACCTTCTGTATCTATGAGATCCCATCTTGGAGCCTTCGTCAGTGCTCCCCCGGAGGGGGAATCGACCATGGAGAGCTTCTACATCAACACCATAGGCCCTCCGATAAGTTGTGAGTAGTTTACCACAGACCTTCGGGTCCATAGTTATTAGCTAGATGGCTTCTTCTCTCTCTTTAAATCTCAATACAAAGTTCTCCTTGATCTTCTTGGAGATCTATTCGATGTAACTCTTTTTGCGGTGTGTTTGTCGAGATCTGATGAATTGTGGGTTTATGATCAAGTTTATCTATGAGAAATATTTGAATCTCCTCTGAATTCTTTTATGTGTGATTAAGTTATCTTTGCAAGTCTCTTCGAATTATCAGTTTGGTTTGGCCTACTAGATTGATCTTTCTTGCAATGGAAGAAGTGCTTAGCTTTAGGTTCAATCTTGTGGTGTCCTTTCCTAGTGACAGCAGGGGCAGCAAGGCACGTATTGTATTGTTGCCATCAAGGATAAAAAGAGGGGGTTTATATCATATTGCATGAGTTTATCCCTCTACATCATGTCATCTTTCTTAATGTGTTACTCTGTTCTTTATGAACTTAATACTCTAGATGCATGCTGGATAGCGGTCGATGTGTGGAGTAACAGTAGTAGATGCAGGCAGGAGTCGGTCTACTTGTCACGGACGTGATGCCTATATACATGATCATGCCTAGATAATCTCATAATTATTCGCTTTTCTATCAATTGCTCGATAGTAATCTGTTCACCCACTGTCGGCGTCAAAACCGGCGGATCTCGGGTAGGGGGTCCCAAACTGTGCGTCTAAGGCTGATGGTAACAGGAGGGAGGGGACACGATATTTACCCAGGTTCAGGCCCTCTCGATGGAGGTAATACCCTACTTCCTGCTTGATTGATCTTGATGATATGAGTATTACAAGAGTTGATCTACCATGAGATTGTAGAGGCTAAACCCTAGAAGCTAGCCTATGATTATGATTGTTCTTGTCCTACGGACTAAACCCTCCAGTTTATATAGACACCGGAGGGGGCTAGGTTACATAGAGTTGGTTACAGAGAAGGAGATCTACATATCCGAATTGCCAAGCTTGCCTTCCACGCAAAGGAGAGTCCCATCCGGACATGGGACGAAGTCTTCAATATTGTATCTTCATAGTCCAACAGTCCGGCCAAAGTATATAGTCCAGCTGTCTGAGGACCCCTTAATCCCGGACTCCCTGAGTAGCCCCTGGACCAGGATTCAATGACGATGAGTCCGGCGCGCAGATTGTCTTCGGCATTGCAAGGCGGGTTCCTTCTCTGAATACTCCATAGAAGATTTTGAACACAAGAATCATGTCCGGCTCTGCAAAACAAATTCCACATACCACCGTAGAGAGCACAATATTCCACAAATCTAATCTGCTGACAACTTTTCATAAAGTGACATCACGCCACGGCCCGGTCATTATTCGAACCGTTTTCCACAACCTGGCACCGCACATATCGTGAGGCGGTTTTCTCGGCATGTCTTGTCGAAACAGAGATCATGTCCCCTCATCGTGGGATTCTCATCAATACGGGTGTGGGTAACCCAACCGTGCCATTAATTGTGGCGCTTGGGGGGTAAGCAAATTTACCGGGCAAGTGGGGAGGCGCGGGATCCCTACTGCCTTTATAAGGGGATAAGAACTCTCTTTTTTACCCGCGCCTTCTTCTTCCTCTGCTCATCCATTCCTTTTCGCTCGAGACTTAGTGCCCAAGCGTTCGTATTCTCCACCTAAAAAGGCTTCCCAAAAATGTCCGGATCCGGAGCAGGAGGCAAGTGGATGGCCTCTACCGTCCGGGAGAAGGATATCAAAAAGCTTCAGGGGGGCGGGTATTTGGCCAAGAGAATTGGCCACCGTCTTCTGACGGCGGGACAGATCATCCCTGATCCAGAACCCCACGACAGGGTTGTATTCCTCCCTCATTTTGTCCACGGGCTAGGGTTTCCCCTTCACCCATTCGTTCGCGGCATCATGTATTATTACGGGATTGATTTTCATGATCTATCCCCAAATTCCTTCCTCACCATCTCGACATTCATCGTCGTGTGTGAGGCCTTTCTCCGCATCCCGCCACACTTTGGCTTATGGCTGAAGGTTTTTAACGTGAAGCCCAAGGTAGTGAGCGGCGAGCACGCCGAGTGCGGAGGCGCCATGGTGAGCAAGATGCCCAACGTTACATGGCCAACAGGTACTTCCAATGATTCCGTCAAGGAGTGGCAGCAACAGTGGTTTTATATCACTGAGCCTCGCAGCAAGGAATGGGCCGCTGCTCCGGTATTCAGATCCAAAGCCCCTCTATGACTCATGTCCTGGCCCAAGAAGGGCCTGAACTGGGCTTCATCTGATGAACTATCGGTGCTCCAGACGCGCGTCCAAGATATGGAAGACAAGAACATCAAGCTCGTCAATGTAGTCCAGGTGATGTTAGTTCGCCGGTTCTACCTTGTCAACATCGGGCTTGCAATCTATGGGAGTTTGACCCAGCCAAGCACCAGACCCTGCTAGAGCTCTTCGGCTCCTTGCATAAGGACATCTAGAAGGTGCTTTTCAAGTCCGGCAAATCATGGCCGGACTCCGCCGAGGACCGCGGGTACCAACTGTCCCGCCCTGCAAGTTTGGTAAGTAACTGTACATTGACAATTCATATGTTTTATTTGCATATCCTTAGGAAAATGCTTAACGTGTTTCCCACCAATTTCCTAGGGCTGGGCGAAGAAGGCGGGGCGGATCTACTGTCCGGCCCCGCTGCCAAAAGAACCGGCTGGCCCACTTCTGATGAAGATGCTAGTCCCGATGCCTTACAAGGCACCGAAGAAGAAGGCCGAAAAGGAGTCCAAGAAGACCAGGGGCGGCCTCCGTCGCCGTGGTGCTTCGGACACAAAATCTGAAGACTATGATGCCCATTCTTCCTCCGAAGAGGACGAGGAGGAGGAGGGAGACGAAACCCTTGCGGGGAGAAGAAAGAAAAGGACGACCTCCACATCCTTGGAGGCCAAGTTGCCTAAAAGGGGGAAAACTCCCCTTCCAGAGGAGTCCATAGCCGCCGCCGATAGCAGCCCGGAGTGGGATCCCAGGGGCCAGCCCCTAGTGAACTCGTGAGTATAAAATCCGAATAGGCTTATGTGTCCAGACTTTTCATGGCATAACATTTCAATCTGAGCCATACTTTTTACAGTCCTGCGAGGTCCCGCGCCGAACAACCCTCGTCGGAGGATTTGCTGGGTTCGGATGCTATGGAGAGCGGGACACCCCCGAAGGTCCCCTCCCCCAGACATGTGAATGACACTGAGTTTTTAACCCAGAAGGACCCTTACCACGGAGGGGGAGGGGAGATCGCAAAGGCGGCGCCGGGAGGCCAAACTTCAGGGTCCCGACACACGGGAGAGAAGGCTCCTGTCGGTGTCAAAACCGGCGGATCTCGGGTAGGGGTTCCCGAACTGTGTGTCTAGGCGGATGGTAACAGGAGACAAGGGACACGATGTTTTTACCCAGGTTCGGACCCTCTCGGTGGAGGTAAAACCCTACTCCTGCTTGATTAATATTGATGATATGGGTAGTACAAGAGTAGATCTACCACGAGATCAAAGAGGCTAAACCCTAAAAGCTAGCCTATGGTATGATTGTTGTTCGTCCTACGGACTAAAACCCTTCGGTTTATATAGACACCGGAGAGGGCTAGGGTTACACAGAGTCGGTTACAATGGTAAGAGATCTACATATCCGTATCGTCAAGCTTGCCTTCCACGCCAAGGAAAGTCCCATCTGGACACGGGACGAAGTCTTCAATCTTGTATCTTCATAGTCTAGGAGTCTGGCCAACGATGATAGTTCGGCTATCCGGACACCCCCTAATCCGGGACTCCCTCAGTAGCCCCCGAACCAGGCTTCGATGACGATGAGTCCGGCGCGTAGATTGTCTTCGGCATTGCGAGGCGGCTTCTTCTCCAAATTCCATATACTTGTCGAATAGTGTACGGCTTCTAATAAATGTTGCGCTCCTTGGCTTCCACGCCCAATAATGGTCATCTTCCACGTGTCGAACGAATGCAAAAAGCCAGGGTATTTTTACACTTTCCCCCCTAGCTGCACAAATGAGCCGCCTATAAAAAGAGACGAGGATCTAGATCCGAATCACACCATCCCCCCCCCCCCTGCAAGCTTTCATCGGAGCGACTCTAACAAAAATCCATTCCATCATGG
>NC_057795.1:196651888-196799816 GCF_018294505.1 Triticum aestivum
TCCATCATGGACAGTCGGCGTGGCTCCTCCTCTCGCGCTCCCAGCCCTCAGCCTGGGGATTGGGAGAGATGCTCAGTCCCGCATAGCAAGCTAGTGATGCTCCAAACCAAGGGATTTCTTCCCCCGGCCTTCATGGTTCCGGTTCGAGCCGGACTCGCCACCTATAAGGGCGGAAAGCAAGCGGAGAGCGTCCCCGATCCTTCCAAAGGAGAGCGGGTATGCTTTGTCTCTTATCTGATAAGAGGACTCGGATTTCCAATACATCCGTTTCTCCGGGGGCTCCTGGAGTTCTATGGCCTCCAGCTGCACCACCTTACGCCTGCCTCCATTCTGCACATCGCAGGCTTAGTGGCCCTTTGCGAACTGTTCATGGGCGTCGAGGATCATTTTGCTCTGTGGAAGAGATTATTCTGCCTCGTACCCCGTTCTCATGAGGGGTCAATATATCAAGTGGGCGGAGCCGAGCTATGGCGCATCGCCGGGACCGGATATCTATCCGGAACCCCGAAGAAGGCATCCGAAGACTGGCCTTCGGAATGGTTTTATATAGAAGACGCCCCGCTACCAGATCCCATTTGGACCGGCCTCCCGGAGTTCAGCAATGCTCCCCTGAAGAAACGCCTAAGTTGGCGTCCACGGAGCTCTCAAAGGGAGAATGACAGGGACGTCCTTTACGTGATGAGCCGAATAAGATTATTGGCTCATTCCGGGCTGACCATGATCGGGGTCATGGCCACATGCATTATGCGGGGGGTGCAGCCGCTCCAGTATAGGGGCCACCCCATGTGGGATTTCAACGGGGAGGATGATGCCACCCGTCATGGCCGTAAGGGGCCGGGATCGGTCGCCGATCTGGTGAAGATCTTGTCTGCTCTGTACAAGGGGGAAGAGGAGGATTTCCTCCATGCCAGTCCATTGAACGGATTTTCTATGAACAACCCTCGAAGCTGGGTAAGCGGACATTTCTTTTTGCCTATCTGATCCATATTCCCATGGTTAAGTATCTCATTTTGTGATTTCGACGCAGGAACTGCGCCGGGCCGTAGAAGATATACACAGCCTGGCTCCACAACCCGAGGATCCAGAACGGTCCCTCGATCCGGCTTCCCAAGAGGATCCGGATATAAAGGTGGAGCTGATCGATGGTGTATTTCACCAACTTAGCATCAATAATGCTTTGGTCACCATTACGGCCGACTACCCCGAAATACTTCCGGCCTCCCAGGTAACTATGACCGAAGTCCCAATACCATGACCCATCTGTACTTATCTCTAATCACCGCATACCAATGGTGTTTTGTAGGAGGTGCCTTTGAGGCTGGAAGCCGAGGCCGCGGCGGCTAGCCTACAAGGGGCAGCACGGCCGTGCAGGCTAAAAAGAAGCGTGGTCCGGATTGAAACGCCGCCGCTACGATAAGGCGTGTCACCATATTCCCGGGATTGATTCCGGGAAGGTATATTAACGCTGGTGCTTCTTTCAGGAAAAAGAGCGCTCGTCGGACTGTGTCCGGAGAGATGGCCAATCGAGCCTCCGCCAGCCAGGCTCCAACGCCGGGTCTGGAAGCGGAGGTGAACACGAGGCTTGCGTCGGATGCTCCTCCGACAGAGGATGCCGACAGACTGTCCGCCACCAACTCCGAGGTGGAGAGCGCCATGAATCACAGGCGCCGCTGGACAGTTCTTCGTGACGCATGTTTCTCCCAAGAGGCATTGAATGCCTTCAATTCGGGAGATGCGCACCTCCGTGCCACTCAAGATGGTCTAGCCAGAGCCACGGAGCAGTATGTAAAGGACATACGGGTGAGGAGATTTGACAGTTATATATGCCAGTAGCCCCCGAGACTTAAAATAGTTAGGAGAACTGATTTAAGGATCATTTGTTATGCAGGATCTTACGGAAAAGAATACCCGACTGTCTCAGGAGCTTGAAGAGTGCAAGGACCAGCTTGAGGCCGCACTAGCCGCCATAGGGGGAGCCACAGAGACCCCCTCCGGTAATATATACTTCAAAAGATAAGTAGTTTGTGAAGTGCGGCGTGTGTATAAGTCTGACAATAATATTGCAGATGGCGCCGGACTAGATCCGGACAGGCAACAGCTACTGCGCTGGTTAAAGGCCGGCGAGAATGTGCTTACAAGGGTGAGGCAAGAGAAAAATAATCTCCAAGATGCCAACACCCAGCTGGGTGAGGAACTGAAGGATGTTCAAGCCCAGCTGTCCGACTCCGTTAAGGAGAATCGTCGGCTTTGTCGCGGCATTTATAGTAAGTGCTTGAGCAAACTTTTGAAAAAAAAAAGAGTTCGGCGAGGAAGTCGATTGATAGAAATATGTCTGTAGGTATGCTCACAGGTCGTCCTGCAGAGGAAATGCCCGGTTCAACGGGTGACCTACTTCCCGAGCTGCTGGAACTGCATGAACGAGTTCGGCAGGTGATGAGAGGCGTCGCCCAGGCCTTGTGGCCATCCATCTCCCTACCCGAAGGCCTTGGAGAGCTTGTAGAGAAGCTTCAGGGAGCACGGCGGCGCTTCCGGCTATGGAAGATATCGGCCTGCCGTCAAGGTGCCAGGGAGGTCTGGGCCATGGTGAAGACACGGTACACGAAGGCTGACCAAACCACATGGCCGAGGTCGGACCTGTGGGGCCCGATGGGAAGGAGATCCCTGTGAGCTTAGTGTACGGCCAAGTAGAGTTGGCCGCAAAGTATTCCCAGCGCGACTGTAAACTAGATAGCCTATTGGATGGTATTGAAGAGGAATACAATCAGTCAATTTGACTATGTAATTTAAAATGACATGTAAAATGCCTTCTAGCCGGATTGTAGATCATTTGTCGTAGCGGACCTTTTCGCTTCAACCTCGGGACCCGATAGTCCGGAGTGTGTCCGAATGCCCTCGCGGTTATGTAAGAACCAGGGCATGCGTGGAGAACAGGCGTAGGGGTCATGAGTGCTTTATCAGACAAGTGCCCAACTAGTTATGTTATATTACATGGTTAGAAAGAAACATCTTCTAGGGACAATAGTTCCGTTAGGGGTTCCTTTCCCTGGGAGGCATGCCCTAAAGTGCATGTCCGGACTGCGAAAAAAGCAGAAAAACATCTGGGGACAGATAAATGAATAAGTAAGAATTCGTCTTTTAGTTGACCGACCGAATATTCCCTTAAGAACGCTAGCTTTCGGCTTCACCCAGTCTGAGGTACACCTCCGGCTGACCCGGCGGTAACAATCGCAGAGGTGCTCCCTTTACCACCTAGCCGAACAATCGGGAACGTAGGGGTAAGCACAGGAGCCAGGCAACCCAGCTTGGCCAAAACTTAAGTCATATCGATGCATATAATGGTGAATAAAAGGTACATGCGGAAGTGTGACACATGTGTTGGGCATAGAGCCCGTATAAATAAGCTTCTCTTAAAGAAGCCCCCAGGTATACTGAGCGCGGATAACGCGTCAAGTGTGTGTGAACAGCGCGCAAACGAGCCTTCAACAGCTTCGAAAAAAGGGAGGAAGAAGGAGAGAAATAAAAGACAGTTAAAGTATAAAATATAGACGGAGGAAGGAGACGAACTTAGAGTCCGGCGCTAAGCGTAGAATCTTCGGAGACGGGCTGCGTTCCATGGGTTCAGCTCAAGTCGGTTATCCAATGCGTTCCGCAGACGGTATGCTCCGCCGGTCAGGACTTGGTCGATGATGAAGGGACCCTCCCATTTGGGCTTGAGTTTGTCCTTTTTCTTGTCCAGCAGGCATAGAACTAATTCACCAACATTGTAAGCTTTGGCCCGTACTTCCCTGCTTTGGTATCTTTGAGCCTGCTGTTGATAGAATGCGGAACGGGCTTTGGCCACGTCACGCTCCTCCTCCAAGGCGTCCAAACTGTCCTGCCGATCGAGATCGGCTTCTCTTTCTTCGTACATGCGCACACGAGGTGAGTCATGAATTATGTCGCGGGGCAAGACTGCCTCTGCGCCGTACACCATAAAAATGGTGTGAATCCGGTAGTGCGATTCGGCGTGGTCCGCAGCCCCCCGAGTACGGAGTCGAGCTCCTCTACCCAGTGCGTATTAGATTCCTTGAGGGACCGCACTAGTCTGGGTTTAAAGCCGCTCATGATTAGACCATTTGCTCGCTCGACTTGACCGTTAGTTTGAGGGTGATAGACTGAAGCGTAGTCGAGCTTGATGCCCATGTTTTTGCACTAGAGTTTGACCTCGTCGGCCATGAAGTTCGTGCCATTATCAGTGATGATGCTATGGGGGACGCCATAACGGTGTACTACCCCTGATATGAAGTCTATCGCCGGTCCAGATCCGGCCGTCTTAACGGGCTTTGGCTCTATCCATTTGGTGAATTTATCCACCATGACCAATAGGTATTTTTGCTTGTGGGTTCCTCCTTTAAGGGGTCCTACCATATCAAGCCCCCAGACCGCGAACGGCCAGGTGATGGGTATAGTTTTGAGGGCGGTAGGTGGCATGTGGCTTTGATTAGCAAAGAGATGGCATTCGACGCATCGTTGGACCAAGTCCTGAGCATCTGCCCGGGCCGTCAGCCAATAAAACCCTGTACGAAAGGCCTTGCCTACAAGGGCCCGGGCTGCGGCGTGGTGCCCGCCTAGTCCGGCATGAATTTAAGCCAGAAGATTTCGCCCTTCTTCTTTGGAGATACACCTTTGAAGGACTCCGGTTGTGCTTTTCTTATAGAGCTCTCCCTCATGGACCTTATAGGCTTTAGATCGCCGCACTATGTAGCGGGCCATGTTTTGGTCCTCGGGAAGTTCCTGCCTAGTTGGTAGGCTAGGAATGGTTCTGTCCACGGGGCAATGACTACCATTATTGTGTGGGTTGACGGTGTTATTTCGTTGGCAGAACGACCAACTATGTCAGAATATTCGGTGTGGGGTAGTGTGGTTGGGTCAGGGATGTTATTTCCGGACTCTCCCTCCCATAATACGGATGGCTTGAAAAGCCTCTCTAGGAAGATGTTGGGAGGGACGGCATCACGCTTTGCGCCAATGCGTGCCAACACGTCTGCTGCCTAGTTGTTCTCCCGGGCTATATGGTGAAATTTGAGCCCTTCAAACCGAGCTGACATTTTTAGGACGACGTTGCGATAAGCTGCCATTTTCGGATCCTTGGCATCAAAGTCTCCATTTATTTGGGATATCGCGAGGTTTGAATCCCCACGGACCTCTAGGCGCTGAATGCCCATGGAGACTGCCATCCGGAGACCATGTAGAAGGGCCTCGTATTCGGCTGCATTGTTGGAGTCTGTGTACATTATCTGAAGTATGTATTGGACTGTATCTCTGGTTGGGGACGTCAGAACAACGCCAGCGCCCAGGCCAGCCAACATTTTGGACCCGTCGAAGTGCATGATCCAGTTGGAATATGCGCCGTACTCTTTAGGGAGTTTGGCTTCAGTCCATTTGGCGACGAAGTCGGCCAAAACTTGCGACTTAATAGCTCGCCTTGGCTTGTAGGTTATGTTGAACGGGAGGAGCTCGATGGCCCATTTGGCAATCTGGCCCGTTGCGTCGCGGTTGTTTATAATGTCATTAAGAGGTACTTCAGAGGCTACTGTTATCGCACACTCTTGGAAGTAGTGTCGCAGCTTCCGGGATGCCATGAACACCGTTTATGCTATCTTTTGGTAGTGCGGGTACCGTGACTTGCATGGAGTTAGGACAGTGGACACGTAGTAAACTGGTTTTTGGAGAGGGAACTTGTGTCCGTCCATTTCTCGTTCGACAACAAGCACCACGCTTACAACTTGATGGGTTGCCGCGATGTATAATAGCATTGGTTCGCCCATGTTGGGTGCGGCCAGGACCAGATTTGTTGCCAATATGGCGGCCGTTTTATTTTCGGCGCAGAGTGCTATGTCCGGGTCACTAGCAAGAGTGATGATTCTGTTGGGTCCGGGCATTTTGAGCTTCATGTACCCGTAATGCGGTATAGCTTGAAAAATTGTGAATGCCTCTCGCCCTAATAGAGCGTGGTATCCGCTGCTGAACGGGGCCACTTGGAATGTGACCTCCTCGGACCTGTAATTATCCGGCATGCTGAACACCACATCCAGTGTGATTTTTCCTGTACAGCATGCTTCCCGACTGGGGATTATTCCTCTAAAGGTTATGCTGCTTCGCTCAATGCGGCTCCAGTCTATTTCCATTTTTCGAAGGGTTTCCTCGTAAATGAGGTTTAATCCACTGCCGCCATCCATGAGTACCTTGGTAAGGAGAAAGTCGTCCACTATTGGACTGAGGACCAATGTGGCTGGTGCTCGGGCTGTTTGGAATTTTGGTTCGTCACTGGCGTTAAAAGTAATAGCCGTGTCACTCCATGGATTTATTGTTTCTACCTGGTGGACTTCGGCAAGGCTACGGAGTGTTCGTTCCCGCATATTATTTGATGCGAAAGTTTCGAAGATTGTTAATACCGTATTGGTATTGCTGGGGTGGTGCTCTGGAGCTAGAAGCTCTTCGCCACTTTTGGCCACCTGTCGTAGTATCCAACATGCTCTAAGGCTATGAGTTGGCGTGGCGCCCTCTGTACTATGAATTTTGCAGGGTCCATTGAGCCATCCCTCCAGTACAGTTCCAGCCCTTTAGAGGGTTTTTGCTTTTTGGTATTTGTCCCAGGTGCCTGGTAATGATGCACCCTTTTACTTTGGACTAGGGTTGTGTTCAAGGCCGGATTATCCCAAAATTTGATTTCGGTTTTCCAAGCGCTCTCCATCGCACAGTACTTTCGTACGATGGACGCCAAGTCAGGAAAGCGTGTAATTTCGCGACGACTTACGGCGTTGAGGATTCCTTCGTCCGTGCAACTAATGCAGAAGAATGAAATTGCGTCCTCTTCACGGCAGTCCTTTATCCTGTCCATGACTAGGAGGAATCTGGCCCAGTAATGATGTACTGTTTCAGCGGGCTCTTGCCGGATTTGGGATAGATCTCTTATGTTTGGGTGGGGGTGGAGTTAAGTTCCGAACTCTGTCTGATCTAAGACTCAGGGGCCAAGAAGTTTCCGAACTCGGAAGCTTGGACTCTTGGACGTTGTCCGATGAATCTAGCCCGCTGCCTGACTTTAAGTTCAGGGCTTGAGTGGTGTTCTCCCCTCTGCGGGGATCCGGCATGGAGGGGTCAGGAATTCGGACATAGCTAGTCCTTAAGATAGAAGAAGGGTCGCCATATTGTTCCTCTACCACAGCAACGTCGTGGGTAGCCTGGGGAGAGTTAATCTCTCTCAGATCGGTTTTAGGCCCGATCTGGTCGTAGTCTGTAGCGACTCCCAGGACGGCGATGCGATCCAAGAGCTTGTTTAAGGAAGAGAGCTCCATCGGATCTAACTGCTCGGCGAGTTCCGAGTTGACGTGAAGATTGATTCTGATGACCCGAGAAGTCATCGTTGGCGCGGCGGCCGAACAGGCGGTCATAAGAAAACCGCCTAGCCGGAGAGTTTGGCCGATGGCCAAAGCCCCTTTAGCAACGGTGTCGTCTTTAAAGACGGGACAAGGCATCCTTCCTGATGGCGACGGCACAGAGGAACTCTCAATGAAAGCACCAATGTCGGTATCAAAACCGGCGGATCTCGGGTAGGGGGTCCCGAACTATGCGTCTAGGCGGATGGTAATAGGAGACAAGGGACACGATGTTTTTACCCAGGTTCGGGCCCTCTCGGTGGAGGTAAAACCCTACTCCTGCTTGATTAATATTGATGATATGGGTAGTACAAGAGTAGATCTACCATGAGATCAAAGAGGCTAAACCCTAGAATCTAGCCTATGGTATGATTGTTGTTCGTCCTACGGACTAAAACCCTCCGGTTTATATAGACACCAGAGAGGGCTAGGGTTACACAGAGTCGGTTACAATGGTAGGAGATCTACATATCCGTATCGCCAAGCTTGCCTTCCACGCCAAGGAAAGTCCCATCCGGACACGGGATGAAGCCTTCAATCTTGTATCTTCATAGTCTAGGAGTCCGGCCAATGATGATAGTTCGGCTATCCGGACACCCCCTAATCCGGGACTCCCTCAGCTCCCGTGGATGTTGACGGCGGGGGTCGTTTTGAATCTGGCACCCAGCCGAACACGATACTGGAGCCCAATAAGGCCCCAGAATCAGACAGGCGGTCTGCGTCGACTGAAGGGGGTGTGTCTGTTCCACCGACAACGTCTGTCCAACCAGAGGTGTCGGATGCTTTGTTAGCGGCGCTGAAGAGCGCCTCCATCGTTGATGAACATCGTGCCCTTATGGGTGCAGTGATTGAGAAGATTCAGTCCACCGAGAGTGGACTAAATGAATCTTGTATCAGCCTCATGAGAGGCTTTGAGGTATGTTTTATGAGGTTTGGAAGAGTGTCATGGTATAGATAGCAGCCCCTGATACACTGTTCGGTGCAAGAAAGGACCGGACAGAGGATCAAATGTATGTTCACAGGAGACTTACTTGATGACATCTATCTCTTTTTGAATAAACAAGCGTCTGTAGTGTCTGCCGCCTCTCATGCTGTGGAAGTATCCGGACTGAGGCATAGTCTAGAGTGGGCCAAAGGAGAACTTGGCTGAGTGCAGAAACAGCTGGAGGATAACCAAGGAATACAAAAACCTTGTTTATTTAGCACAAATGAATAAGTGTGCATGATGAAAATATTTTTGTAATGTGCTCTAGGGGCGACGGCCGAAATTGAGGCTCTTAAAAAGATTGTGGCCGAAGCCGAGAAGAAGGCAGCCGCAGAGCAGGATCTCCGTGAGAAGCACGAGGCCAGAGTTATTGAGGCTGAGCGAGAGCTTCAAGAGGCCGTGAAGAAATGCGAGACCTTGGAGCAGAGTTTATTAGGGAAATAATTCGAACTCTTCCAGGCTCGCCAAGACGCAAGTGATGTCCGGTGGAAACCCAAGGTGCCCCGAAGGAAATCTAGGAAGCGAGGAAGATTGCGGCTGGTAAGGCTTTTTCTTTGCAAAGCCGGTATTTGAAAGGAGAAAATCAAGTTGAGAGTTTAAATTATGATTTCTCCAGGGGTATTTGCAGAGCTGCCACGCAGCATATCTGATGCCGCCCAATTCTACCGATCCGAAGAGAGGAATACTATGGATAAGCTCTTCTGGATGCAGTATCTGGCGCTAAATTATCCGGTGCCTTTCTCCGATCAACTGAAACAGTTGGTCGAACTGCATAAGGCGGCCGAGCTAGCCATGAAGGATTTGATTATCCGACTGTGGCTCGTCGAGCCGATTCTGAGCAGTTACTTCAGGCTCGTGAAGCGGCTTGTGAGTGTCTGCCCTCGACTCGAAGTCATCAAGCGGTCGGTCTGCATAGAAGGTGCGCGAATGGCCTTCGCCCGTGCAAAGGTGCATTGGGGAAAGATGGATGCGGAAAAGCTGATGACCGAGGGACCGCCTGAGGGAAAGGAGCACCGCAAGCCCGAGCTGTATTATGAAGGTGTCTTGAAAGGAACCCGCCTTGCGGCGGAGCAATGCACCAAGGACATTATATTTCCATGAATATGGTCATGTTTGTCCTTTGTAATGTTTGAACAAGGTCATTTTTATTATTTATTGCTTGTTTTTTGAAAGTTTTTCCTCCTGTGCGGCCATTTTATATACTAATCCTGAGAGTTGGCCAGTCGTCGGCTTCTGCCCCCACGTAGTAAGTACGGGGGTGTTCGGGATAAACCTGAGCACTCTTTATCCCATTTTTGGGTCCGTGAAGGAGGTGTTCAGCACAGCGAACCAGGCAATCAGACTATAGGGCTTTATCGCTCTCACTTAACCATAGGAGTTATAAAAGGAAGGTAGGCGCAGCCCCTGGTGTTCGGAAGACTGCATGAGGGGCTCTATAAGCGCCTGGTCGGAAGAAAAGTCGATCCTTCGCACGCTGCATTGGTTATGGCATTATGCGGAAGAAATCCTTAAAGATTTTACAACCTCTCGAATAGCTGACCAGCTCTCGCTGCATCATGATAGTCAGTTTTTGGCTTTCTCTACTGAGGTGCTCGTCCGGAAGAACCGGGACACAATCGCAGTAGTTCTCCCTGTGCTACCTTAGCCGATATAGCGGAACATAAGGTACCAAAACATAGGAGCCGGGCAAACCCAACTGTTGACCCAAGACATGATTCGGAGCTGATGCATATAATGCTATAAGTTCGGGGTGCCGAACTACCACGAAGGTGTTCGGACTTTTTTGTCGTAGTATGGGTATAATGAAGCCCCTGGCATATTAAGGCATATCGCAATATGCCACTGCCTTTTGACAAAAGACTTTCAATAAGAAATAACAGCAGATAAGCATCATATAAACCCACATGTTGTATTTGAATAATACGTCGATGCGTATGAGTACAGGTAATGTGATAAAGGGAAATATAACTGCGGAACCTACTGAGACCAGGCGGGAGGAAGCTGTATGCGGATCCGGTTGTGTAGTCGGATGATCGCCGAGGGGAATATCTAGAGATTCCTTTACGCGCTCGAACTGTTTCCACGCCATCCGACCTGGCCTACGCAAAGGTGAACCTGTGAAGAAAACGTAAGAAATGGTTTTGTGCCACAGAGCGGTCGAGCCGTAGTATGTGGCTTGTTTTAACTTTTGCTGCAGTGTTTTAACTAAGCTCTCGATGAGCCGGGCTATCCTGCCACGCAGTAGTTCGGACTCCTTTAGCGGTGTCCGGGAGCTTGGCCGTCGACTCGAGATTCGATTGAAAGGTGCCATTCGTTGCTTCTGCTGTTAAAGCGGCGGTAGACTCCTCAGTAGTGAGGGGAAATTTGGCCCTGCCCTTAACCGTAATGATGCCGCGTAGACCAGGCATCTTGAGTTTATGGTAGGCATAATGTGGCACCGCGTTGAATCGAGCGAACGCGGTTCGTCCAAGTAGTGCCTGATAATCACCGCAGAAGGGGACGATGCTGAAGACTAACTCTTTGGTACGGTAATTGTTTGGTGATCCGAAGACTACCTCCAGAATGATAGAGCTTGTACAATTGGCCTCCACACCTGGTATGACACCTTTAAAGGTGGTTTTAGTGGGCTTGATCATCGAATGATCGATACCCATCCTGCGTGTTGTGTCCTGATATAGCAGGTTTAGACTGCTGCCTCCGTCCATGAGGACTCGTGGGAGGTGGAATCCATTAATTATTGGGTCAAGGACGAGTGCGGCCGGATTGCCCTGATTGTTATTGGCCGAACGATCCTTACAATCAAAGGTGATCAGCCGTAGGTTGTATTATGGGGAGACTGGCTCCGTTAAGTCGACATCCGTAGGCGTGCTTGTTCGTTCCGGCTTGGGAATGTGGGTGACGCTTATCATGTTCACCGTTTTGATTTGCGGGGAAATTTCTTTTGCCCTCCTATATTCGGTAATCAGGATAAGGCTTGAATCTTCGGTAGAGGACCAACATTCCTTGTTGAGCCATCCCTCCAGTATGGTTCCACGCCCTGTAGAGGGCTTTGGCTTCTTTGTAATTGGATTGGGTGACTTGCGAGAGCGCACCCTTTTAGTTCGGACGAGGGGTTTAGTTAGAGCCGGAGGATCCCAGAATTTTGTTTGGGTTTTCCAGGCGCTTTCCATCGCACAGTACTTTTGTACTATGGCCGCCAAGTCGGCAAAGTGTGCTATGTCACGGCGACTTATAGCATTGAGAATTCCATTGTCCATGCCATTTTTGCAAAAGAATGAGACTGCATCTTCCTCGCGACAGTCCTTGACCTTGCTCATTACAAGGAAGAATCTGGCCCAGAAGTGATGTATTGTCTCTTGGGGCTCTTGTCTAATGTGGGAAAGATCACTTGTGTCTGGGTGGGTGGGTAGCTTTAAGTCCAAATCCTGACCCGATCTGAGACCCAGGGGCAAAGGATCTCCCGAGCTTGGCAGCCTGGACTCCGGGATGTTGCCCAATATTTTGATCGTAATACTTATGCTATCTTGAGAGAAGCCACTAGTGAAACCTATGGCCCCCGGTTCTATCTCTTATCATATAAGCTTTCAATCTACTTTTATTTGCATCTTTACTTTTCCAATCTATATTATAAAATGCCAAAAATATATTTATCTTATCATATTATCTCTATCAGATCTCACTTTTGCAAGTGGCCGTGAAGGGATTGATAACCCCTTTATTGCGTTGGTTGCGAGTTCTTGTTTGTTTGTGTAGGTGCGTGGGACTTCTGAGGAGCCTCCTACTGGATTGATACCTTGGTTCTCAAAAACTGAGGGAAATACTTACGCTACTATTGCTGCATCACCCTTTCCTCTTCAAGGAAAACCAACGCAAGCTCAAGACGTAGCAGCGTGTTCCCAACAGGCGTCCCCAGGGAGCCGACATCAAGCAAGCAGACCCAGGGAGCCGGCATCTAACAGGCGGCCCTACACCTCCTCAAAGTTTGCACCCACTTACTGCGACAAGACGGGGCGTGCCTACAATGCGGCCTGCCACCCCTGAATCTAGGGAGGAACGTGGCCACACTGCGAGTATACCAAGAGGACACCCCTCGCCTAGCGCGGCACTATAGCCACGCAACCTATGACATCACCTACGTTAGAGGGAGCCATGCTCTCATGATGGGCGGTCAGTACGGCCCACAGATGGTGGGCCCTACGTGTCCGCAAACCACCAGAAGACGGCAACCCCGAGCTGGCGGCCTCGGGGTGGGCCGACTCCTAGTAGGCGGCCGTCCCTCCCCTTGGAGTCTGTGCACCATTAACCTGATGAGACGAGGAGTGTCTACAGTGAGCGCCCGCCAGATGGGGGACTGTAGCCATGCGCCCCCCGACAAAGCCTCCGTCATCAAGGGCGAGGCTATAGTACAACACAGTCAACCTGGCCCGTAGGCGGCGGGCCCTACCTGTCGGCCGAGTTCACGGTAGCCGGCGGGACCCACCAAGCGGCGGGCCCCACCAGCTGGTAGAGAAGCCGGAGCCTAGAGACACTAATAGCCGGGTCCTACACATGTCCGAATTACCATTGTACCCCTGGGGGTAGGCCTATATAAACCCCCTAGACTCACCCATGCAGAGGGTTCATAATCCTAGCCAGCTTACACATATGTAGAGAGAAAGGAGATAGAGCTAGCCTTGCTCTTCTTCCTCCTCTAGCCTAAATAGCTCAAGGAGCACTCTTATAGCTACTCTATTGATGATAGTCATCATGCGGAGACCCCGCAGAGCAGGACTGGGGGTGTTATCTCCACGGAGAGCCCTGAACCTGGGTAAGACTCGTAGGCGTTCGAGATCTCGCTCACTCCTGATTCTAGAGCGCGGCGACGTACTCCTGTCCCATCCATGATAAGCCACCCCTTCGCATATGCTGCTAGATATCCCCGGCATTATTTTTTCTGGATGTTTTATATGCATTAATATGCTATTTTATATTATTTTTGGGACTAACCTATTAACCTAGAGCCCAGTGCCAGATCCTATTTTTTGCCTTTTGAGTTTCGCAGAAAAGGAATACCAAACAGAGTCCAAACGGAATGAAACATTTGCGATGATTTTTCTTGGACCAGAAGACAACCAAGAGACTTGGAGATGACGTCGGAGGAGCTATGCAGCGGCCACAAGGATGGAGGGTGCGCCCCCCACCCTTGTGGGACCCCCGTGACCCTCCTGACCTAATTCTTTCACCTATATATCCCTAAACCACCAGAGGCATCCAGGAAAACACTTTTCCGCCGCCGCAACCTTCTGTACCCGTGAGATCCCATCCAGGGACCTTTTCTGGCACCCTGACGGAGGGGGATTCGGTCATGGAGGGCTTCTACATCAACTCTATTGCCCTTCCGATGAAGCGTGAGTAGTTTACCTCACACCTACGGGTCCATAGCTAGTAGCTAGATGGCTTCTTCTCTCTCTTTGATTCTCAATGCCATGTTCTCCTCAATGTTTTTGGAGATCTTCGATGTAATACTTTTTTGCAGTGTGTTTGCCGAGATTCGATGAATTGTGGATTTATGATCAGCTTATCTATGAATATTATTTGAATCTTCTCTGAATTCTTATATGCATGATTTGATATCTTTGTAATTCTCTTTGAACTATCGGTTTAGTTTGGCCAACTAGATTGGTTTTTCTTGCAATGGGAGAAGTGCTTAGATTTGGGTTCAATCTTGCGATGTCCTTTCCCAGTGATAGTAGGGGCAGGAAGGCACGTGTTGTATTGTTGCCATCGAGGATAAAAAGATGGGGTTTTCATCATATTGCTTGAGTTAATTCCTGTACATCATGTCATCTTACTTAATGTCTTACTCTGTTCTTCATGAACTTAATATTCTAGATGCAGGCATGAGTCGATCGATGTGTGGAGTAATAGTAGTAGATGCAGAATCGTTTTGGTCTACTTGACACGGACGTGATGCCTATATTCATGATCATTGCCTTAGATATCGTCATAACTTTGCGCTTTTCTATCAATTGCTCGGCAGTAATTTGTTCACCCACCCTATTATTTGCTATCTTGAGAGAAGCCTCTGGTGAAATCTATGGCCCCAGGGGCTATTTTCCATCATATTAGTTTCCGATCTACTATTTTGCAATCTTTTACTTTCCGATCTATAAACCAAAAATACCAAAAATATTTACTTTATCGTTTATCGATCTCTATCAGATCTCACTTTTGCAAGTAACCGTGAAGGGTTGACAACCCCTTATCGCGTTGGGTGGAAGTTGTTTGATTGTTTGTGCAGGTATTCAGTGATTTGTGCGTTGTCTCCTACTGGATTGATACCTTGATTCTCAAACTGAGGAAAATACTTATCTCTACTTTGGTGCATCACCCTTTCTTCTTCAAGGGAAAAACCAACGCAAGCTCAAAAAGTAGCAGCATGCGGCGGGGCCGCCTCATCCACTCCCCCCTCCACATCTGGCCACCTTTGCTCCCTCTTCGGCGACCAGGAATCCCTAGGCAGCCAACAGTAAACCCTAGCCAAAGCCATGGGAATCTTCAACGGGAAGGGAGGGAAGAAGGGGAGGTTTAGCGCCGGAGCGAATTCTTCCCGCGGGCAGTTTGCTCCATCACCGCCGGCTAGACGCGGCACGCTACCGTGGCAGCAGGAGCGGTTGTACATCCCAGTCCACCAGGCGCGGTGGCACTGGCAGTACCGCCAACCCATGCCGTATCCAGATGTGAACTTGCCGCACGGCTGGCATCTGGACCCACAGTGCATCCCCGTCCCGGCGGCACCGCGGTCCGGGCGGGAGCACGCGGAGGAGGTTTCCCGACGGCGCCAACTCCTTACGCCGAAGCAACACGCCATGCATGCCTACACGCTAGACTCTCCCAACTGGGAGCGCTGGTTTGTGCTAGAGCACGAGAGAAGCGCCGCCTCGGCGTCCACATCGACCATGACCTTCCACCGCCGCCCCTGTGGGTAAAGCCGGAGGAAGAGGAGGCGAAGGCGGAGTACCAAGTCGCCCTCGAGGAGGCCATGCAGCACACGCTGGAGGCGAGATGGCTCGAGGAGGACGCCCATTGGGATGGGCTGGAGCAAGCCCTGTCTTTGTCCGCGGCGGGGGACTCCGTCTAGGCGCCCCTGTTCATGCCGCCACCGCCGCCGACACCGCCCCTCGTCAAGCCCAGGACCGAGCCGGAGCCAGTGCACGAGCCAACGCCCACGCGGAAGCGGTCACTGCCGCCCCCCACTTGGCCGGAGGAGTCCTATTCATGGACCAGCTAGCTCCGAGAGTGGGTGAGCGCGCCTCCCTGCTACTACGCCTCCACGCCGGAAGAAGAGGAGGCCCACCTTGAGCGCTGGAAGGCGCATTAGCTCGCCGAGGAGGGGGCCGACGGCGAGCAGCAGATGCAATATGAGTAGCAGTTGCGCCGCGACGAGGAGGCGCTGTGGCTTGAGGATGAGGAGGAGCGAGCCTGCCTCGCCGCTATGTTGCCACAGCAGACGCCGGGGGAGGCTGCCTTGGTGGCATATCAAGCCGCTTTCGGTTGGGCTGGGCCTCCCCCGTCTTCATTGACCTCACCGGCGGCAACGACGACGACGGCAAGGGCAAGGGCGAGGCGGTTTACTAGGGTAGCGTGCGGGCGTTTACCAGGGCAGCGTGTAGCGTTCGACCGGCCATTCACGTATAATTATGCTTAGTTAGTCAGTTTCGGTCGCGTCAGCAGAAATGGGTCGGCATCCCGTTGGGCGCACCTGCAGGCCCAAATGAAAAAGCGGACGTGGATGTCCGTCTGGCTGACCCAACCGGACGAAAAGCGGACAAAGCGTACGTCCGTTTGGGTCGGCGCGTTGGAGTTGCTCTAAATTCGCACAAGCAAGAATTATAGGAGAAACAAATAAATAAGAATACCCTACTGATTTGACCGACGGGTACGTCTCCCAAGCTCAATTCGTAAATAGTATATATGCTGTGGGCTTTGGTTACTGTTTCTCCAAGCGGCTGCGGTTGCGGCCGAACGCCGTTTTGGGTGTGGTCAGAGGTTTGACCGCAGCCAAGGGGCGATTGTGGTGACAGCTCACGCTGATGTAGCAATGGCCGCGGTGATCATATCAGCTTGCTGGTCGCTCTCAAAGGGCACTCGCAAAGTCAACCTGCTCGCTTGGGCTAGTTGCTTTCCGCCACCCACTTACCACAATTTCCTCTATTTTAATTGGAATTGGAAGATACGACTAGGCTGACCTCGTTAAAATCTTGTCTTTGTCCATATTACAAATATCCTAAAGGTAGATACTAGTGTGCTTGTCAATTCTTTGTGTCGATTTGTTGTTTAGCTGAACGAGGATCAGCTCATTTAGGGCTAGAAAACAGTGCAATTTAAGGTGATCAACAGGGCTGTTTAAGCGGGGCTGGCAGTTCATACGGTCACACACGCTGGCAATTGGTAAAGAAACGTAACCGTGAGAGGGAAAGAGGAGAGCCGTTCACAACTTTTGTCTGCGATAATCTGTTTTCTACATAAAAAAACAAGTTTTGAAATGCATTTTCTAATTTTGTAATACTAGACTTTTAGCTTACATAGCCGCCTCGAAGGTCAGATTTAACCCAGCACGTGAAGACAAAAAAAATGAGGCTAATAAGCCGCCTCAAACGTCAGCTTGTCCTTTGTGCTAACTTTCCGCTCATTTTTTGCTTGAAACAAGAAGACCTAAGCAACTTGACGGACCTACATAAAATGAATACACGTTTATGCTCTATTGTGAGTGCTTCCTTTACTTAAGCTTTATTAAAAACAGTATAGCCATGCGCTTATATTCCCTCCGTCTCAAAATTTTTGTCTTAATTTTGTCTAAATACAGATGTATCAAATCACATTTTAGTATTAGGTACATCCGTGTCTTGACAAATTTAAGACAAGAATTTTAAGACGGAGGGAATACAAATGCACCTAACATAAGTACGCATGTCCTACCTCTATGAGCAGTGACGAATCTGGCACATAAATGGAGGGTAGCCTCAACTTCAAAGGGCTTTGACTTTTTTTAAGTATGAAGTCAACATACAACACATACGCACCACCAGGCAAGCTAATCCAGAAGGCGCCCCTTCATCTTCGTATGTAATCGAAAGATCATTAATAAAGAAAACTTGATTGATTACTTTCAATCGGCATATGTCTTTCTAGTCTACCTTCCAACTGTACGCAGGATCTGGACATGCTCAACCTGTAGGGCAAGTTCAAGCTTGTTAAAGTATGTACGGTAGATTCGCCACTGGAGCACTTTCGAGATACTGAGCCGGTATCATGTCTTGAGATTGACGAAGTCAACACAGGCGACTCTGTATGTTGGGGAACGCGGTAATTTATGTAGGAGATGCATATCAACGAGAGGGGAGAGTGTGTCCACGTACCCTCGTAGACCGAAAGCAGAAGCGTTTAGTTAACGCGGTTGATGTAGTCGAACGTCTTCACGATCCAACCGATCCAAGTACCGAACGTACGGCACCTCCGCGTTCAGCACACGTTCAGCCCGATGACGTCGATCCCTCGAGCTCTTGATCCAGTTGAGGATGAGGGAGAGTTCCGTCAGCATGACGGCGTGGCGACGGTGTTGATGATGTTACCGGCGCGGGGCTTCAGCCAAGCACTACGACGATATGACCGAGGTGTGTAACTGTGAAGGGGGGCACCGCACACGGTTAAGAGAACTTGATGTGCTTTGGGGTGCCCCCTGCCCCGTATATAAAGGAGGAGAGGGGGAGGTCGGCCAGCCCTTGCAGGGGTGCCAGGAGAAGGGAGTCCTACTAGGACTCCAAGTCCTAGTAGGATTCCACCTCGAGGAAGAGGGGAAGGAAGGAAGAGGGAAAGGGGGGCCGCGCCCCCTTCCCTTGTCCTATTCGGACTCCCCATGGGAGGGTCCGCCTCCCTCATGTGGGTTGTCCTCTCTCTCCCCTATGGCCCATGTTGGTCCATTTCTTCCCTGGGGGGTTCCGGTAACCCCTCCGGCACTCCGTTTTAACCCGAAACTACTCAGAACTGTTCCGGTGTCCGAATAACAATAGTCCAATATATCAATCTTCATGTCTCGACCATTTTGAGACTCCTCGTCACGTTCGTGCTCTCATCCGGGACTCCGAACAAACTTCGGTCATCAAAAACACATAACTCATAATACAAATCGTCATTGAACGTTAAGTGTGCGGACCCTACGGGCTCGAGAACTATGTAGACATGATCGAGACATATCTTCGATCAATAACCAATAGCGGAACCTATGCTCATATTGGCTCCTGCATATTCTATGAAGAGCTTTATAGGTCAAACCGCACAACAACATACGTTGTTCCCTTTGTCATTGGTATGTTATTTGCCCGAAATTCAATCGTCGGTATCATCATACCTAGTTCAATCTCATTACCGGCAAGTCTCTTTACTCGTTCCGTAGTGCTTCATCCTGCAACTAACTCATTAGTCACATTGCTTGCAAGGCTTATATTGATGAGCATTACCGAGAGGGCCCAGAGATACCTCTCCGAAATATGGAGTGACAAATCCTAATCTCGATCTATGTCAACCCAACAAACACCTTCGGAGACACCTGTAGAGCGTCTTTATGATCAGTCAGTTATGTTGTGACGTTTGATAGCACACAAGGTGTTCCTCCGGTATTCGGCAGTTGCATAATCTCATAGTCTGAGGAACATGTATAATTCATGAAGAAAGCAGTATCAATGAAACTGTAACGATCATAATGCTAAGCTAACGGATGGGTCTTGTCCATCACAGCATTCTCCTACTGATGTGATCCCGTTCATCAAATGACAACACATGTCTATGGTTAGGAAACATAACCATCTTTGATTAACGAGCTAGTCAAGTAGAGGCATACTAGGGACACTATGTTTTGTCTATGTATTCACACATGTATTAAGTTTCCGGTTAATACAATTCTAGCATAAATAATAAACATTTATCATGAAATAAGGAAATACATAATAACTTTATTATTGCCTCTGGGGCATATTTCCTTCAGTCTCCCACTTGCACTAGAGTCAATAATCTAGATTATAAAGTAATGATTCTAACACCCATGGAGTCTTGGCATTGATCAAGTTTTGCTCCTGGAAGAGGCTTAGTCAACGGGTATGCAACATTCAGATCCGTATGTATTTTACAAATCTCTATGTCTCCCTCCGCAACTTGATGCCGGATGGAATTGAAGCATCTCTTGATGTGTTTGGTTCTCTTGTGAAATCTGGATTCCTTCGCCAAGGCAATTGCACCAGTATTGTCACAAAAAATTTCATTGGACCCAATGCACTAGGTATGACACCTAGATCAGATATGAACTCCTTCATCCAGACTCCTTCATTTGCTGCTTACGAAGCAGCTATGTACTCTGCTTCACATGTAGATCCCGCAACGACGCCCTGCTTGGAACTACACAAACTAAGAGCTCCACCATTCAATAAAAATAGTATCCGGTTTGTGACTTAGAGTCCTCCAGATCAGTGTCAAAGCTTGCATCGATGTAACCATTTATGACGAGCTCTTTGTCACCCCCATAAACGAGAAACATATCCTTAGTCCTTTTCAGGTATTTCAGGATGTTCTTGACCGTTGTCCAGTGCTCCACTCCTGGATTACTTTGTGAAAGTGCAACTATCCCTAGGTGGTTTTGGTAATTCCTAACAACATATAGCCCATTGAGCAATGCTCATTCAGGAAAGCTCAATGATTGGCATGGCATGGATGAGAAAAGTGGACCCCTCAAAATGCTAAGGACAAAAGGATTGGCTCAAACTCAAAGCTCAAGACTCTACATTTTATATTTTAGTGATCCAAGATCACATTGAGTCTATAGGAAAAGCCAATACTATCAAGGAGGGATGAGGTGTTGCTTAATGGCGTACTTGCTCAAAATGCTTAGTGATATGCTCCAAAGCCCTTAACTACTTTCTCACATCCACATATGACCTAAACCAAAAGTCAAACTCGGCCCCACTGATTCTTTCTATCCAGCGCCACAGAGTTCAGATGTTAGAGCCACTGCCACAAACCCTAGGCAAATCGGTCTCACCAATAGGATCTCGGTCTCACCGAGATGGGATTGTAATCTCTCTGTTTCCCTTTGTAACGTTTCAGTACCACCGAGATGAGCGATCGGTCCCACCGAGATTGCAATGTAAACTCTCTGTTTCCTTTCCGTAACATTTCGGTCTCACCGAAATGAGCGAACCGGTCCCATCGAGTTTACCTGACCAACTCTCTGGTTAGCTTATTACCAAAATCGGTCCCACCGAGTTTGTGTAATTGGTCTCACCGAGATTACATTATGCCCTAACCCTAACCATATCGGTCCTACCGAGTTGCATGTCGGTCCCACCGGAAATCCTAACGGTCACTAGATTTGCTGAATCGGTCTGACCGAGTTTCTCAATTCGGTCCCACCGAGATTGGCAAGTTGTGTGTAACGGTTAGATTTTGTGTGGAGGCTATATATACCCCTCCAGCTCCTCTTCATTCGTGGAGAGAGCCATCAGAACGAACCTACACTTCCAACTTGCATTTTTTTGAGAGAGAACCACCTACACTTGTGTTGAGACCAAGATATTCCATTCCTACCATATGAATCTTGATCTCTAGCCTTCCCCAAGTTGCTTTCCACTCAAATCTTCTTTCCACCAAATCCAAATCCTGTGAGAGAGAGTTGAGTGTTGGGGAGACTATCATTTGAAGCACAAGAGCAAGGAGTTCATCATCAACACACCATTTGTTACTTCTTGGAGAGTGGTGTCTCCTAGATTGGCTAGGTGTCACTTGGGAGCCTCCGACAAGATTGTGGAGTTGAACCAAGGAGTTTGTAAGGGCAAGGAGATCGCCTACTTCGTGAAGATCTACCGCTAGTGAGGCAAGTCCTTCGTGGGCGACGGCCATGGTGGGATAGACAAGGTTGCTTCTTCGTGGACCCTTCGTGGGTGGAGCCCTCCGTGGACTCGCGCAACCGTTACCCTTCGTGGGTTGAAGTCTCCATCAACGTGGATGTACGATAGCACCACCTATCGGAACCACGACAAAAACATCCGTGTCTCCAATTGCGTTTGAATTCTCCAAACCCTTCCCTTTACATTCTTGCAAGTTGCATGCTTTACTTTCCGCTGCTCATATACTCTTTGCATGCTTGCTTGAATTGTGTTAAGATTGCTTGACTTGTGCTAAGTTAGCTAAAATCTGCCAAAGACTAAAATTGGGAAAAGGATAAGTTTTTATTTGGTCAAGTAGTCTAATCACCCCCCCCTCTAGACATACTTTCGATCCTACAAGTGGTATCAGAGCTTTGGTCTCCATTTGCTTTGATTTCCATAGCTTTTGGTAGTCATAGCCTTGGTTTCACAACCTAGGAGAGTATGGCGTCTAGCGAGGGAAACTATCACCGTAGAGGTCCTTACTTTGATGGTACTAATTTTGCTAGTTGGAAGCATAAGATGAAAATGCATATTCTTGGACATAACCCCGCCGTTTGGGCTATTGTGTGTATTGGCTTGCAAGGTGAATTCTTTGATGGGAGAGAACCGAACCGTGAAGCTAGCGCGGAAGAGTTGAAGATGCTGCAATACAACGCTCAAGCTTGTGATATCCTCTTCAACGGATTGTGCCCCGAAGAATTCAACAAAATCAGCCGTCTTGAGAATGCAAAGGAAATTTGGGATACTTTGATTGATATGCACGAAGGTACCGACTCCGTCAAGGAATCCAAGTTGGATGTGCTTCAAAGTCAGCTTGACAAGTTCAAAATGAAGGATGGTGAAGGTGTCGCTGAAATGTACTCTAGGCTTGCTCTTATCACAAATGAGATTGCCGGCTTAGGAAGTGAAGAGATGACCGACAAATTCATCATCAAGAAGATCCTAAGAGCTTTGGACGGAAAATATGATACCGTGTGCACATTGATCCAAATGATGCCCAATTACAAAGATCTCAAGCCAACGGAAGTCATTGGAAGAATTGTTGCTCATGAGATGTCACTCAAGGATAAGGAGGAACTCACAACAAGTCAAGTGGTGCTTACAAAGCCTCATGTGAAGCTCCCACATCATCAAGTGAGAAACAAACCTTCAATGAAGAATTGAGCCTAATGGTGAAGAACTTCAACAAGTTTTACAAGAGTAGAAGCAAAGAGAGAAGCTCCAAGTCAAGGTCCTACAATGACAAAAGATCTTCTAGTCGAGAGCGTAATTGCTACAATTGTGGAAGACCCGGACACTATTCCAATGAGTGTACGGCTCCCTACAAAAGAAGAGAAGAATCACCTAAGAGGAGAAGTAGAAGAGAAGAATCACCACCAAGAGAGAGAAGGAGTAGAGATGATCGTTATGAACGAAGAACATCCCGGAGAAGCAAGGATTCGGAAAGGAAGGACAAGTCATCAAGGAGCTACACAAAACGAAGACATCAAGCTCATGTTGGTGAATGGGTATCCGGCTCCGACTCCGACAATCACTCCGAGAGAAGCTATCACTCCGACTCCGAATATACTCAAGATGAAGGTGTTGCCGGTCTAGCACTTGTGTCAACCAACTCCTACGACATATTTGATTCACCAAATGAAGGACTTGGAAGATGCTTCATGGCTAAAGGCCCAAAGGTATCACACCCCGAGTATGTTGATTTCAATAGTGATGAAGATGACTTGTTAGGTGATGATGATTTACTTGTTGACAACTCTAGTGATGAATACTATGATGAAACGTCAATTAATCATGCTAATCAAGATAAAACGAATGACAATGATAAGGAGAAGATTGAGCTTCTAACTAAAGAACTAAACACTCTTAAGTTAGCTCATGAAACTATCTTAGAAGATCATCGAGAACTTTTAAGGACTCATGAGAAGTTACGCTTTGAAAAGCTCAACCTTGAGCAAGAGCATGAGTTCTTAAAGGCAATCAATGATGATCTTCGTAAGAAAAGTTCTTCTTACATTGCCAAGCGTTTACTCTTATCTACTTACATGCCTCAAGTCAAGTCTAGTAACAAGAACAAGAAGGATTCTTCCTCTAGTAGTAACAATAATCATGTTAAATCCAATGTTGTTGCTTCTAGTAGTTCTCTTGATTCCACTAATGATTCTCTTAGCCAAGTTACACTTGAGCAAGAAAATAGCTTATTGAAGGGAATTATAGAGAAAGGTGTTTACAAGAGCCTTGCCGGGAGTAAGCAATTCGAGGAAATTGTACGCAAGCAAGGAAGGCACCGGAAGAACCAAGGTGTTGGTTTTGAACGAAAGTTCAATGCCAATGGAGTTGAGTGGGAAGAAGATCAATACCCCAAGACGAAGTTTGTTCCTCAACAAGAGAAGTATGATCCTACTTCCTTCAAAGGGACACAAGCTCAAGATGATCTTCCACCACAAGACCACAAGCAAAAAGGCAAGGATAAGCTTCAAGAGGAGATTGATGCATTTGAAGAAGCTCCTAAGGCCTTGGTCAAGTGGGTTCCCAAGACTACATCAAGTTCTACTTCATCAAGTACGACTACAACTCCAAGGATTCCCATCAAGATGATGTGGATCCCGAAGAAGAAGAACTAGAGAGTTCTTGAGGGTGACTCCGCCAACATATTTCACTCATATCATTTTGGCAAGAACAAGTGCAATCAACTTCCACATCTTGCACTAGTTCAAGGAGTCACAAACCCTCTTGTTGGTAAGACAAGGGACAAGGTAACCTAATGCTTCATGGACATCATCTTGTGTGTGCATCACTCTATGTCTATGGATATCCTTGTTTGTTCCTTGTGGGACTAACCCGTGTAGGTATTGAAAGTGCAACTCACTCCAAAGGATTGCTCCAAATGATCTACATCAACATTGAGCATCCACATCTTCAACACCTACATGAAGTCATCATCGACAAAGCCCAAGGTTAGTTCATCCCTCTTAGGGGGGATCTCACATCTAGGGGATCTTTACTCTAAGAATTGAGTCAAAGCAACTCTAATGGTGTGAACACAACAATGCTTTATGTAAAAGTGGTAACCCCACTTGAGCTTAAACGATGAGTATGACCTATGATCAAATGTTCTCATTTGACTCCTAAGTCAATATACTCATATATAGATGACCTAGTCATCGCCAATTGGTTGATAGATGCTAGAATTGGTTGTGCATGCTTTGCCACATATTTCATTTGCCATTTTATTGTGTGAGCATGTTGGTTGCATATTTTACTCATTCGAGGACATCCACTTGTTGTTTTGATTGTTTGGTTTCTTTTTCTTTTGCCAAGTGGATGGACAAGAATGCCTAAGAACCCTCTCTAGCTATCTATGCTTTTCTTGTCTCAAACTCTATTCATGCTACATCACAAAGTTTGATCAAGTCAGATTCGAACCACTCTGTGTGAGGAGCACTCGGAGTCCCCGATTCGTCATAGACTTAAACTTCCAAAACTTCTTTGTGCGTTTCGGTCTGACCGATTCTTCCATTTCGGTCATACCGAGATCACTAAGTCGATCTAGGTTTTCAATCTCGGTGCAACCGATTTGAACTTTTCGGTCACACCGAGTTGCTGTAACTGCTTGCAGTTATGCATCTCGGTGCCACCGAGTTGTTCCACTCGGTCACACCGACAGGGTCAGGCTATATATATCCACGGGCCAAAATTTGGAAATTTCTCCGAACTCTTTCGCCCGCACTCAGCCTGCTCTGCCTCCCTGGGTCTCCGGATTGTCCTCCTCGTCGCCAGCTGCCTCCCGCCGCTGGTCTCTACCGCCGTCAACGGGAATCGTCTCCGCCGTTGCCGCCGTAGCAAGTCCATCGCCGAACTAGGGTATGGACTTGATCCTTGTGCTAATCCCACTCCGAATTCCTAGCACAATGTTTTGCCATGTATCATGCCACGGTTGAGATCATATTATCCAGTGAAAACACTCCGTAGATTAGTTGTGAATTGAAAATTTAGGGTTAGGTTTCCGCCGAAACCATCTCGGACCAACCGAGTTGTAGAACTCGGTTCCACCGATTCGGCTAAGGCCATTGCACATGTGATTCTCGGTCTGACCGAGAATTGCAAATCGGTGTGACCGAGTTCAGGACTTTGTGAAACCCTAGCAGTCTCGGTGCCACTGAACTATGACTTGGTCTGACTGAGTTCACTAGTTTAGGTTCCAAAAGCTGCTTCGGTATCACCGAGTTCACAAATCAATAGATCCCAAATGCTTTCTGTGGAAAACTAAAACTAAGTTTCTGACTCATTCTTTTGCAAAAACCTCTGTATTTTGTGATGCTCATCTACTCTACCTCATCTATATCTATTCACAGAGTCTGCTGTCAGTGTTTGCAACATGTCTGATCAAAGTGACAGTCAGAACAAGTCCGAGGAGCAGGTTCGGATGAGTGAGGGCACTAGTCCCTCTAGCAGTTATGATGATGGAAGTAGAAGCACACCCAGCAACTTGCCCAAGGCAGCCACCAAGGCCAGAAAGAAGAGAACCTTAGATTATGAGGATGAAGACTATGTGGCTGTTGAGGATGAGGCCACTTCCAAGAAGAAGGTGCTCAAGAAGGAGTATGGCACAGCTGCTGCCACTAAGCCTGGTATGAAGACCAAAGCACCTGCCAAAAGAATTCCCATGTCTAAAGCCAGAGCCTTCACTCAAGTATCTTTGGAATCTGAACCCAAAGAAGCTGCTGCAGAAGGGAAGAAGAGGAAGGAAAGGGTCAAAAAGACCATGGCCAGGGTTGTTGGAAAGCCTTCCATGATGGAAGAAGAAGAAGAGGAAGAGGTTGCTGCACCAGCACCCAAAGCTCAAAAGCTTATGGGTGATGCCATCAGGTCAAGGGCTGCTTCATCAAAGCCCAAAGAAGCTCCTAAGGCACTGCTCCAAAGCCCAACTCTGCACCCAAGAGGAATACAAGGAACATTCCTGCTGGAGAGAAGAACAAGGCCCCAGTGCCTGAAGCTGTTGTTGAAGAAGAAGATGATGAGGAATAGGTCTTAAGAAAGTTGAAGCCCAAAATTCCAAATCACAATGATGTTCATCCTGTAGCTGAGGATATGAAGCTGAGGAAGGATGCAGGTCTCAGACAGTGGAGATTGACTGATCCCTATGCAGTCAGGAGGAGAACTGCTGTGGACTACAGGTTCCATACAAAGGAACATCGGGACTTATATGAGACAGTGCTACTTGACAAGAAGCCAATAGTCTGTGATATGAGATGGGTGGACTGGGAGTACATCAGGAAGAATGAAGAGCATTATTCAGGAGTGTATGACAGTTTCAATGCTTGTGGAGTGGATGACTTTGTTGGGCAGAAGCTCACAAAGTGGAATGATGAGCTTATTATGCAGTCCTACTCCACAGCTCACTTCTACCCATATGGAAGGATTGTCTGGATGTCTAAAGGTATTAGGTACCAATCATCAGTTGAAGAATGGAAAAATTGATCAGTGCACCTAAGGAGAATGAGGATGACTTGGATGTTTATGCCAAGAAGAAGAAGGATCACAACTCTATGGCACATATGTACAGAGAGATCCCAGATGCTGCTGTTGAGACACACAAGTTTGGATTAGTACATTACCTTCTGTCAGGATTGCCAACAATCAATTGGATCCTCAGGCACACTCTTTTGCCTAAGTCAAGTGATCACAGGATGATCAGAGGCCATGCTATCAACCTACTTCACATATTTGATGTGCCTCAAAAGTTCAAGGTCATGAGCCTCATAGTGGAAACTATCAAGAGGATAGCTGCAGATCAGAAGAGAAGTTGTGGGTATGCCCCACAGATCCAGGAGCTAATCAACTCCAAGATGGGCACTGGCACATACCTCTTGGACAAGTAACACATGCCCATCTATCCAGATTTTGAGAACAACATAGTGGTTATGGATGAAAATGAACCATCTTCTGTGCAAGCACAAGCAAAGAAGGAGAAGGCAAGGACTGAAAAGGCTGCAAAGATGCCAACCATTGATGAGGCATCTCAGTACTTCTTGAAGAGCAAGCAGGATCAGCTTGGCTACTTGATTGCCTCCACTCTGAAGATTGAGAAGGGATTGGCCACCCTGACTCAAAACCAGGAGAGCCTGGAGAGGATCATGGAGCAGAAGTTCTATGACTTGGATGTGAAGGTCACTGAGATACCGTCAGTTGTTGAGCAACTTCAGGATGACATGCAGGAGAGGAAGGGCAAGACTACTACCTATGCTTTTGCTAGAGTGCCCAGGAGTCAGAGATCAGCTGCAGTGCCTGTTCCAGACACCAGAGAAACTTCATCTGCACCAGCTACAGCTTCTGTGCAACCAGCTCCAGCACCTACTCCACCAGCTCCATCTACATAAACAGAAGTCTTTGTCCAAGGAGCCATCTCTACACCACCACCTAAAGACCAAGCCTGAGAGTCGATTTAGTACTATGCATTTTCTATGAACTTTTTGGTAACTTGTTACCAAAGGGGGAGAAAAATGTATAGATCATAGGCTTCGAGAGAGAGTGCTGCGTTTGGTCTCTCTTGTTTTGGTGGTTGAACTTTATTTGCTTGTTTGAGATACTTTATGCTTTTGTGAGATACTTGGATGATCATGTGTTTGATCATATGCTACCTTAACTCTTGTTGGATGACATTATCCTTTTATCTCTATATGATCATTCACTTTGCTTGGTGATGAGTGCATGTATTTAATTATTATCATTTTGAGCGCTCCACCAAGATGTATGTGACATGGAAGAGTAACTCATGATCCTAACTCATTGTGCATTTGCAGTCCAAAACAAATCTTAAACTATGCACACATTTAGGGGGAGCTCTTACATTTCACATACTTATCAAAGCGACAATGTTTTTCAATCTTATTATCATTTGTCGAAGCTTTGATCTATATGTTGTCATCAATTACCAAAAAGGGGGAGATTGGAAGTGCAACTATCCCTAGGTGGTTTTGGTAATTCCTAACAACATATAGCTCATTGAGCTAATGCTATTTCAAGATGAATATTTCAGGAAAGCTCAATGATTGGCATGGCATGGATGAGAAAAGTGGACCCCTCAAAATGCTAAGGACAAAAGGATTGGCTCAAGCTCAAAGCTCAAGACTCTACATTTTATATTTTAGTGATCCAAGATCACATTGAGTCTATAGGAAAAGCCAATACTATCGAGGGATGAGGTGTTGCTTAATGGCTTACTTGCTCAAAATGCTTAGTGATATGCTCCAAAGCCCTCAACTACTTTCTCACATCCACATATGACCTAAACCAAAAGTCAAACTCGGCCCCACCGATTCTTTCTATCCGGCGCCACCGAGTTCAGATGTCATAGCCACTGCCACAAACCCTAGGCAAATCGGTCTCACCGATAGGGATCTTGGTCTCACCGAGATGGGATTGTAATCTCTCTGTTTCCCTTCGTAACGTTTCGGTACCACCGAGATGAGCGATCGGTCCCACCGAGATTGCAATGTAAACTCTCTGTTTCCTTTTTGTAACATTTTGGTCTTACCGAATTGAGAGAAATGGTCCCACCAAGTTTACCTGACCAACTCTCTGGTTAGCTTATTACCAAAATCGGTCCCACCGAGTTTGTGTAATCAGTCTCACCGAGATTACGTTATGCCCTAACCATATCGGTCCTACCGAGTTGCATGTCGATCCCACCGAAAATCCAAACGGTCACTAGATTTGCTGAATCGGTCCGACCGAGTTTCTCAATTCGGTCCCATTGAGATTGGCAAGTTGTGTTTAATGGTTAGATTTTGTGTGGAGGCTATATATACCCCTCCACCTCCTCTTCATTCATGGAGAGAGCCATCAGAACGAACCTACACTTCCAACTTGCATTTTCTAAGAGAGAACCACCTATACTTGTGTTGAGACCAAGATATTCCATTCCTACCATATGAATCTTGATCTCTAGACTTCCCCAAGTTGCTTTACACTCGAATCTTATTTCCAGCAAATCCAAATCCTTTGAGAGAGAGTTGAGTGTTGGGGAGACTATCATTTGAAGCACAAGAGCAAGGAGTTCATCATGAACACACCATTTGTTACTTCTTGGAGAGTGGTGTCTCCTAGATTGGCTAGGTATCACTTGGGAGCCTCCAACAAGATTGTGGAGTTGAACCAAGGATTTCGTAAGGGCAAGGAGATCGCCTACTTCGTGAAGATCTACCGCTAGTGAGGCAAGTCCTTCGTGGGCGACGGCCATGGTGGGATAGACAAGGCAGCTTCTTCGTTGACCCTTCGTGGGTGGAGCCCTCCGTGGACTAGCGCAACCATTACCCTTCATGGGTTGAAGTCTCCATCAACGTGGATGTACAATAGCACCACCTATCGGTACCACGACAAAAACATCCGTGTCTCCAATTGCGTTTGAATTCTCCAAACCCTTCCCTTTACATTCTTGCAAGTTGCATGCTTTACTTTTTGCTGCTCATATACTCTTTGCATGCTTGCTTGAATTGTGTTAACATTGCTTGACTTGTGCTAAGTTAGCTAAAATCTGCCAAAGACTAAAATTGGGAAAAGGATAAGTTTTTATTTGGTCAAGTAGTCTAATAACCCCCCCTCTAGACATACTTTCGATCCTACACTTTGGTACCTCCCTGTTATGCTTATAGCAAGGCACACATCAGGTCTGGTACACAGCATTGCATGCATGATAGAACCTATGTCTAAAGCATAGGGAATGACTTTCATTTTCTCTCTATGTTCTGCAGTGGTCGGGCATTGAGTCTGACTCAACTTCACACCTTGTAACACAGGCAAGAACCCTTTCTTTGACTGATACATTTTGAACTTATTCAAAACGTTATCAAGGTATGTGATTTGTGGAAGTCCAATTAAGCGTCTTGATCTATCTCTATAGATATTTATGCCCAATATGTAAGCAGCTTCACCGAGGTCTTTCATTGAAAAACTCTTATTCAAGTATCCCTTTATGCTATACAGAAATTCTATATCATTTCCAATCAACAATATGTCATCCACATAAAATATTAGAAATGCTATAGAGCTCCCACTCACTTTCTTGTAAATACAGGCCTCTCCGAAAGTCTGTACAAAACCATATGCTTCGATCACACTATCAAAGCATTTATTCCAACTCCGAGAGGCTTGCAACAGTCTATAAATGGATCGATGGAGCTTGCACACTTTGTTAGCCCCCTTTGGATCGACAAAACCTTCTGGTTGCATCCTATACAACTCTTCTTCCAGAAATCGATTCAGGAATGCAGTTTTGACATCCATCTGCCAAATTTCATAATCATAAAATGCGGCAATTGCTAACATGATTCAGACATACTTAACCATCGCTACGGGTGAGAAAGTATCATCATAGTCAACTCCTGGAACTTGTCGAAAACCTTTCGCAACAAATCGAGCTTTGTAGACAGTAACATTACTGTCAGCGTCAGTCTTCTTCTTGAAGATCCATTTATTTTCTATGGCTTGCTGATCGTCGGGCAAATCCATCAAAGTCCACACTTTGTTCTCATACATGGATCCCATCTCAGATTTCCTGGCCTCAAGCCATTTCACGGAATCTGGGCTCATCATCGCTTCCTCATAGTTCGTAGGTTCATCATGGTCTAGTAACATGATTTCCAAAATAGCATTACCGTGCCACTCTGGTGCGAACCGTACTCTGGAAGACCTACGAGGTTCTGTAGGAACTTAATCTGAAGTTTCATGATCATCATCATTAGTTTCCTCATTAATTGGTGTAGGAATCAGTAATCATTCGAACTGATTTCTGTGATGAACTACTTTCCAATTCGGGAGAAGGTAGAATTACCTCATCAAGCTCTACTTTCCTCCCACTCACTTCTTTCAAAAGAAACTCCTTCTCTAGAAAGGATCCATTGTTAGCAACGAATATCTTGCCTTCAGATCTGTGATAGAAGGTGTACCCAACAGTTTCCTTTGGGTATCCTATGGAGACACACTTCTCCGATTTGGGTTCGAGCTTATCAGGTTGAAGATTTTTTCACATAAGCATCGCAGCCCCAAACTTTAAGAAACGACAATTTGGGTTTCTAGCCAAACCACAATTCATAAGGCATCGTCTCAACGGATTTTGATGGTGCCCTACTTAAAGTGAATGCAGCCGTCTCTAAAACATAACCCCAAAACAATAGCGGTAAATCAGTAAGAGACATCATAGATCACACCATATCCAATAAAGTACGGTTACGACGTTCAGACACACCATTATGCTGTGGTGTTCCAGGTGGCGTAAGTTGTGAAACTATTCCACATTGTTTCAAATGAAGACCAAACTCGTAACTCAAATATTCACCTCCACGATCAGATTGTAGAAACTTTATTTTCTTGTTATGATGATTTTCCACTTCACTCTGAAATTCTTTGAACTTTTCAAGCGTTTCAGACTTATGCTTCATTAAGTAGATATACCCATATCTGCTTAAATCATCTGTGAAGGTAAGAAAATAACGATACCCACCACGAGCCTCAGCACTCATTGGACCGCATACATCGGTATGTATTATTTCCAATAAGTCAGTAGCTCCTTCCATTGTTCCGGAGAACGAAGTTTTAGTCATCTTGCCCATTAGGCATGGTTTGCAAGCACCAAGTGATTCCAAAAGCCCATCTGTATGGAGTTTCTTCATGCGCTTTACATCAATATAACCTAAACGGCAGTGCCACAAATAAGTTGCACTATCATTATCAACTTTGCATCTTTTGGCTTCAATATTATGAACATGTGCATCTCCACCATCGAAATTCAATAAAAATAGACCACTCAACAAGGGTGCATGACCATAAAAGATATTGCTCATATAAATAGAACAACCATTATTCTCTGATTTAAATGAATAACCGTCCCGCATCAAACAAGATCCAGATATAATGTTCATGCTCAACGTTGGCACCAAATAACAATTATTCAGGTCTATAACTAATCCCTAAGGTAGATGTAGAGGTAGCATGCCGATGGCGATCACATCGACCTTGGAACCATTCCCGACGTGCATTGTCACCTTGTCCTTAGCCAATCTTCGTTTAATCCGTAGCCCCTGTTTCGAGTTGCAAATATGAGCAACAGAACCAGTATCAAATACACAGGCGCTACTACGAGCATTAGTAAGGTACACATCAATAACATGTATATAAAATATACTTTTCAGTTTGCCATCCTTCTTATCCGCCAAATACTTAGGGCAGTTCCGCTTCCAGTGACCAGTCCCTTTGCAGTAGAAGCACTCAGTTTCAGTCTTAGGTCCAGACTTGGGCTTCTTCCCTTGAGCAGCAACTTGCTTTCCATTCTTCTTGAAGTTCCCCTTCTTCCCTTTGCCCTTTTTCTTGAAACTAGTGGTCTTGTTAACCATCAACACTTGATGTTCCTTCTTGATTTCTACCTCCGCAGCCTTTAGCATTGCGAACAGCTCGGGAATCGTTTTTTTCATCCCTTGCATATTATAGTTCATCACGAAGCCTTTATAGCTTAGTGGCAGTGATTGAAGAACTCTGTCAATGACACTATCATCAGGAAGATTAACTCCCAACTGAGTCAAGTGGTTATGGTACCCAAACATTCTTAGTATGTGTTCACTGACAGAACTATTCTCCTCCATCTTGCAGCTATAGAACTTGTTGGAGACTTCATATCTCTCAACTCAGGCATTTGCTTGAAATATTAACTTCAACTCTTGGAAAATCTCATGTGCTCCATGATGTTCAAAACGTCTTTGAAGTCCCGGTTCTAAGCCGTAAAGCATGGCACACTGAACTATCGAGTAGTCGTCAGCTTTGCTCTGCCAGACGTTCACAATGTCAGCGATTGCATTTGCAGCAGGCCTAGCACCTAGTGGTGCTTCCAGGACGTAATTCTTTTGTGTAGCAGTGAGGATAATCCTCAAGTTACAGACCCAGTCCGTGTAGTTGCTACCAGCATCTTTCAACTTAGCTTTCTCTAGGAACGCATTAAAATTCAAGGGAACGGTAGCACGGTCCATTGATCTACAACAACATAGACATGCAAAAACTATCAGGACTAAGTTCATGATAAATTAAAGTTCAATTAATCATATTACTTAAGAACTACCACTTAGATAGACATCCCTCTAGTCGTCTAAATGATCACGTGATCCAAATCAACTAAACCATGTCCGATCATCACGTGAGATGGAGTAGTTTTCAATGGTGAACATCACTATGTTGATCATATCTACTATATGATTCACGTTCAACCTTTCGGTCTTAGTGTTCTGAGGCCATATCTGCGTATGCTAGGCTCGTCAAGTTTAACCCAAGTATTCTACACGTGCAAAACTGGCTTGCACCCATTGTACGTGAGCGTAGAGCTTATCACACCCGATCATCACGTGGTGTCTCGGCACGACAAACTGTAGCAACGGTGCATACCTAGGGAGAACACTTATACCTTGAAATTTAGTAAAGGATCATCTTATAATGCTACCATCGTACTAAGCAAAATAAGATGCATAAAAAGATAAACATCACATGCAATCAAAATATGTGACATGATATGGCCATCATCATCTTGTGCTCATGATCTTCATCATCGAAGCATCGCCATGATATCCATCGTCATCGGCTTGACACCTTGATCTCCATCGTAGCATCGCTGCTGATATGTCCATTTTGCATCATGCTTTTATATCAATATTTATTGCATTATGGGATGTTATTACACGTTATGTCACAATACTTATGGCTATTCTCTCTTATTTTACAAGGTTTAACATGAAGAGGGAGAATGCCGGCAGCTGGGATTCTGGGCTGGAAAAGGAGCAAATATTGGAGACCTATTCTACACAGCTCCAAAAGTCCTGAAACTCCACGAAAGTCATTTTTGGAATTAATGATAATTATTGAGCGGAAGAAGTACCAGAGGAGGCCCACACCCTGGCAACAAGGGTGGCGGTGCACCCACCCTTACAGGGCGCGCCCCCTGCCTCGTGGGCCCCCTGGCAACCCTCCGGTGCCCATCTTCTGATATATGAAGTCTTTTACCCTGGAAAAAATCATAAGCAAGCTTACGGGACAAAACTCCGCCACCACGAGGCAAAACCTTGGCGGAACCAATCTAGGGCTCCGGTGAAGCTGTTCTACCGGGGAAACTTCCCTCCGGGAGGGGGAAATCATCACCATCGTCATCACCAACGATCCTCTCATCGAGAGGGGGTCAATCTCCATCAACATATTCACCAGCACCATCTCCTATCAAACCCTAGTTCATCTCTTGTATCCAATCTTTGTACCAAAACCTTAAATTAGTACCTGTGGGTTGCTAGTAGTGTTGATTGCTCCTTGTAGTTGATGCTAGTTGGTTTATCCGGTGCAAGATCATTTGTTCAGATCCTTAATGCATATTAATACCCCTCTGATCATGAACATGAATATGCTTTGTGAGTAGTTACGTTTGTTCCTGAGGACATGGGTGAAGTCTTGCTATTAGTAGTCATGTGAATTTGGTATTCGTTCGATATTTTGATGAGATGTATGTTGTCTCTCCTCTATTGGTGTTATGTGAATGTCGACTACATGACACTTCACCATATTGGGCCTAGAGGAAGGCATTGGGAAGTAATAAGTAGATGAAGGGTTGCTAGAGTGACAGAAGCTTAAACCCTAGTTTATGTGTTGCTTCGTAAGGGGTTGATTTGGATCCACATGTTTCATGCTATGGTTAGGTTTACCTTAATACTTCTTTTGTAGTTGTGGATGCTTGCAATAGGGGTTAATCATAAGTGGGATGCTTGTCCAAGAAAGGGCAGTACCCAAGCACCGGTCCACCCACATGTCAAATTATCAAAGTAACGAATGCGAATCATATGAGCGTGATGAAAACTAGCTTGACGATAATTCCCATGTGTCCTCGGGAGCGCTTTTCTCATTATAAGAACTTGTTCAGGCTTGTCCTTTGCTGCAAAAAGGATTAGGCCACCTTGCTGCACTGTATTTACTTTCATTGCTTGTTACCGGTTAAAAAATTATCTTATCACAAAACTATATGTTACCTACCATTTCAGTGCTTGCAGAGAATACCTTACTGAAAACCGCTTGTCATTTCCTTCTGCCTTCGTTGGGTTCGACACTCTTACTTATCAAAAGGACTATGATAGATCCCCTACACTTGTGGGTCATCAAGACTTTTCTGGCGCCGTTGCCGGGGAGTGAAGCGCCTTTGGTGAGTGGAACTTGGTAAGGAAACATTTATATAGTGTGCTAAAATTTATTGCCACTTGTACTATGGAAACTAATCCTTTGAGGGGCTTGTTCGGGGTATCTTCACCCCGACCAGTAGAGCAAAGAGTTGCTCCTCAACCTATTGAACCTACTGAAAATTTTTACTTTGAAATTTCTTCGGGTATGGTAGAGAAACTGCTAGCTAATCTCTTTGTAGGAGATGGAACATTGCATCCCGATTTACACCTTATCTATGTGGATGAAGTTTGTGGATTATTTAAGCTTGCAGGTATGCCCGATGATGTTGTTAAGAAGAAGGTCTTCCCTTTATCTTTGAAGGGGGACACATTGACATGGTATTGGCTATGTGATGATATGGAATCTTGGGACTATAAATGATTGAAATTAGAATTTCACCAGAAGTTTTATCCTATGCATCTTGTTGATCGTGATCGCAATTATATATATAATTTTTGGCCTCACGAAGGAGAAAGTATCTCTCAAGCTTGGGGGAGGCTTAAGTCAATGTTATATTCATGCCCCAATCATGAGCTCTCAAGAGAAATGATTATTCAAAAAAATTATGCTCGGCTTTCTCTCAATGATCGCACCATGCTCGATACTTCTTGTGCTGGTTCTTATATGATGAAGACTATTGAATTCAAGTGGGATTTATTGGAAAGAATCAAATGCAACTCTGAAGATTGGGATTCCGACGATGGTAAGGAGTCAGGTATGACACCTAAGTTTGATTGTGTTAAATCTTTTATGGATACCGATGCTTTTCGTGGATTTAGCACTAAATATGGACTTGACTCTGAGATAGTAGCTTCTTTCTATGAATCATTTGCTACTCACATTGATATCCCTAAGGAGAAGTGGTTTAAATATAATCCTCCCATTGAAGTAAAAGTAGTTGCACCTGTTACAGTTGAAGAAAAGATTATTACTTATAATGATCTTATTGTTCCTACTACTTATGTTGAGAAACCACCTTTCCCTGTTAGGATAAAGGATCATGCTAAAGCTTCAACTGTGGTTTGTAAGAGTAATGCTAGAACATATACACCTCCTGAGCAAATTAAAGTTGAACCTAGTATTGCTATGGCTAAAGATCTCTTGGCCGATAATACTGATGGGCATGTTATCTATTTCTGTGATGAAGCTGCTAATATTGCTAGACCCGATGCTAAGATACATAGACCTGTTGTAGGCATGCCTGTTATTTCTGTTAAAATAGGAGATCATTGTTATCATGGCTTATGTGATATGGGTGCTAGTTCTAGTGCAATACCTTTTTCCTTATATGAAGAAATTATGCATGATATTGCACCTGCTGAGTTAGAAGATGTTGATGTTACAATTAAGCTTGCCAATAGAGGTGTTGTTAGAGATGTTGAAGTCTTGTGTGGGAAAGTTAAATATCCTTCTGATTTTCTTGTTCTTGGTTCCCCACAAGATAGCTTTTGTCCCATTATATTTGGTAGACCCTTCTTGAATACTGTTAATGTTAAGATCGATTGTGAGAAAGATGTTGTTACAATTGGCTTGGGGGATATGAAACATGAGTTTAATTTTGCTAAATTTCGTAGACAACCCCATGATAAAGAATTGTGAGAAAGATGAAATTATTGGTCTTGCTTCTATTGTCGTGCCTCCTACTAATCCTTTAGAACAATATTTGCTAGACCATGAGAATGATATGTTTATGAATGAAAGAAGGGAAATAGATGAAGTATTCTTTAAACAAGGTCCTATTCTGAAACACAACTTGCCTATTGAAATCCTAGGAGATCCTCCTCCTCCCAAGGGTTATCCCGTGTTTGAGCTTAAACCGTTACCTGATACTCTTAAATATGCTTATCTTGATGAAAAGAAGATATATCCTGTTATTATTAGTGCTAACCTTTCAGAGCGGGAAGAGGAAAGATTATTGAAAACTCTGAAGAAGCACCGTGCTGCTATTGGATATACTCTTGATGATCTTAAGGGCATTAGTCCCACTCTATGCCAACACAAAATAAAATTGGAAGAAGATGCCAAACTAGTTAGAGATCATCAACGACGGTTAAATCCTAAAATGAAAGAAGTGGTAAGAAAGGAAATACTAAAGCTCCTTGAGGCAGGTATAATTTATCCCGTTGCTGATAGTCAGTGGGTAAGTCATGTCCATTGTGTCCCTAAGAAGGGAGGTATTACTATAGTCCCTAATGAAAAAGATGAATTGATCCCGCAAAGAATTATTACAGGTTATAGGATGGTAATTGATTTCCACAAATTAAATAAAGCTACTAAGAAAGATCATTACCCTTTACCTTTTATTGATCAAATGCTAGAAATACTATCCAAACATACACATATCTGCTTTCTAGATGGTTATTCTGGTTTCTCTCAAATACCTGTGTCAGCGGACGATCAAGCAAAGACTACTTTTACTTGCCCTTTCGGTACTTTTGCTTATAGATGTATGCCTTTTGGTTTATGTAATGCACCTGCTACCTTTCAAAGATGCATAATGGTTATATTCTCTGACTTTTGTGAAAAGATTTGTGAGGTATTCATGGATGATTTCTCCGTTTATGGATCCTCTTTTGATGATTGCTTGAGCAACCTTGATCGAGTTTTGCAGAGATGTGAAGATACTAGTCTTGTTTTGAATTAGGAGAAGTGTCGCTTTATGGTTAATGAAGGCATTGTCTTGGGGCATAAAATTTCTAAAAGAGGTACTGAAGTTGATAAAGCTAAAGTTGATGCTATTGAAAAGATGTCGTGTCCCAAAGTCATTAAAGGTATAAGAAGTTTCCTTGGTCAGGCCAGTTTTTATAGGAAGTTCATTAAGGACTTTTCTAAAATCTCTAGGCATCTGACTAATTTATTGCAAAAAGATATCCCTTTTGTCTTTGCTGATGATTGTGTAGAAGCATTTGAAATACTTAAGAAAGCTTTGATTTCTGCACCTATTGTTCAGCCACCTGATTGGAATTTACCCTTTGAAATTATGTGTGATGCTAGTGATTATGCTGTAGGTGCTGTTCTAGGACAAAGAGTTGATAAGAAACTAAATGTTATTCAATATGCTAGTAAAACTCTAGACACTGCTCAAAGGAATTATGCTACTACCAAAAAAGAATTCTTAGCAGTTGTATTTGCATGTGATAAGTTCAGACCTTATATTGTTGATTCTAAAGTAATTATTCACACTGATCATGCTACTATTAAATATCTTATGGAAAAGAAAGATGCTAAACCTAGACTTATTAGATGGCTCCTCTTGCTCCAAGAATTTGATTTGCATATTATTGATAGAAAGGGAGCTGAGAACCCCATTGCAGACAACTTGTCTAGCTAGGTTAGAGAATGTTCTTCATGACCCACTACCTATTGATGATAGCTTTCTTGATGAACAATTAGCTTTCATAAATGCTTCTCGTACTACTCCATGGTATGCTGATTACGCTAATTGCATAGTTGCTAAATTTGTACCACCTAGTTTTACATACCAGCAAAAGAAAAAGTTCTTTTATGATTTAAGACATTACTTCTGGGATGACCCACACCTTTATAAAGAAGGAGTAGATGGTGTTATTAGACGTTGTGTACCTGAGCATGAATAGGAACAGATCCTACGCAAGTGTCACTCCGAGGCATATGGAGGACACCACGCTGGAGATAGAACTACACATAAGGTATTGCAATCCGGTTTTTATTGGCCTACTCTCTTCAAAGATGCACGTAAGTTTGTCTTGTCTTGTGAAAAATGTCAAATAATTGGTAATATTAGTAGACGTCAAGAAATGCCTACGAATTATTCTCTTGTTATTGAACCATTTGATGTTTGGGTCTTCGATTATATGGGACCTTTTCCTGCCTCTAATGGATATACACATATTTTAGTTGTTGTTGATTACGTTACTAAGTGAGTAGAAGCTATTCCAACTAGTAGTGCTGATCATAACACCTCTATTAAGATGCTTAAAGAAGTTATTTTTTCGAGGTTTGGAGTCCCTAGATATCTCTTGACTGATGGTGGTTCACATTTTATTCATGGTGCTTTTCATAAAATGCTTGCTAAGTATGATATTAATCATAGAATTGCATCTCCATATCACCCACAGTCTAGTCGTCAAGTAGAATTGAGTAATAGAGAGCTCAAATTAATTTTACAAAAGACTGTTAATAGATCTAGAAAGAATTGGTCCAAGAAACTTGATGATGCATTATGGGCCTATAGAACTGCATATAAGAATCCTATGGGTATGTCTCCATATAAAATGGTTTATGGAAAAGCATGTCACTTACCTCTTGAACTTGAACATAAGGCATATTGGGCCATTAAAGAGCTCAATTATGATTTCAAACTTCCTGGTGAGAAGAGGTTATTTGACATTAGCTCACTTGATGAATGGAGAACCCAAGCCTACGAGAATGCCAACATGTTTAAAGAAAAAGTTAAAAGATGGCATGACAAAAGGATACAAAAGTGTGAGTTTAACGTAGGTGATTATGTGTTGCTATTCAACTCTCGTTTAAGATTTTTTGCAGGAAAACTTCTCTCTAAATGGGAAGTTCCTTACGTTATCGAGGAGGTCTATCGTTCCGGTGCCATAAAAATCAACAACTTCGAAGGCACAAATCCGAAGGTGGTGAACGGTCAAAGAATCAAACATTATATCTGAGGTAATCCTATAAATGTTGAAACTAATATTATTGACACCGTAAGCCGGGAGGAATACATAAGGAACACTTTCCAGAATGTTTCAAACTCCGAAAAAGGAATAGGTATATGGTACGGTAAGTAAACTGACTCCAAAACAGTTCTAATAGCAATTTTTCTCCGGTTTGGAATATTTAAGAAAATAGGAAAATAAGTAGTCCGGGAAGGACATGAGGGTGGAGGGCGCGCCCTACCTTACTGGGCACGCCCCCCTGCCTCGTGGGCACCTTGTGCGCTTTCCGGACTCCGTTTTCTTGCACGATACTTCTTTTGGTCGGTAAAAATTCATTATATAATCTCCCGAAGGTTTTGACCATTGTATCACGCAAAAGTCTTCTATTTTTGTTTCGAGTTGTTTCTGTTACAGATTTAGAGCAAGATGTCTTCTCAAGAGTCAGTCAGGGAGAGTCGGGTGTCTCACCCGACGCCAGGTCCAGGAGCAAACAGCGATGCTTATCACTTTGGGACATCAACGGAGGATGAGATGGAGGCTGACTTGTAAAGGATAGATGCCATGGAGGAGGATCAAGAAGTTACCTCTCGCTTTCAAGCAGGATTCATGATGGGGGAACTACAGAGCTCAGCTATTCCAAACTCGGTCATCCCTTCCAATGTTAAATTTCTTTCTTATGAAAATATGAAAAAGGGTGTCAATTGTTCTCTAGAAGCTATGCAACATCCTTGGGTGAAAGGAGCTTTAGCCATCACAGGCAAGCTCCGCAAGGAAAATATGGACCTCAAGCAACAAGTCAATAAGCTCGAGGAGGAGAACCGTTTCCTGAGGGGCATCATCGCCAAGAAGATCACAACACCAACTCTGAAGAAGGATACATAATCACATGGGTATGGGCACTCCCCTTGGCAACTGCCAAGCTTGGGGGAGGTGCCCTGGTATCGTATCACCACAACACTCCTATCTTTACCATTTTACTTAGTTCGATCCTTTTGGTAATATCTTGATCTAGTAGAATAAAGTTTTGATATGAATTACTTTTGAGTTTTGCTTTGTGACCCCTCTATGTAATCGAGTCCGTGAGCTATATATAATAAAGATTAGTGTTGAGTCAAGGGCTTTGCTATCTTGCTATGATCTTAAGTGCATGAAAGAATGAAAAGAAATAAAAGAGTTCATATTGATCTTATGGATAGTGATGACTTCACACATAAATAGTATGAGGCTTAAAAGTTGTTGAGAGTTGGCAAACATAGTTTTGGTCATCGTTGCAATTAATAGGAAGTAAGAAAGAAAGAGAAGTTCTCACATATAAATATACTATCTTGGACATCTTTTATGATTGTGAGCACTCATTAAAGTATGACATGCTAAAGAGATGATGTTGGACAAGGAAGACAATGTAATGGGTTATGTTTTCTCACATCTCAGTTAAAGTATATTGTCATGGATCATTCAAACATGTTGAGATTGCCTTTCCCCCTCATGCTAGCCAAATTCCCTGCACCAAGTAGAGATACTACTTGTGCTTCCAAATATCCTTAAACCCAGTTTTGCCATGAGAGTCCACCATACCTACCTATGGATTGAGTAAGGTCCTTGAAGTAAGTTGTCATGTTGCAAGCAATAAAAATTGCTCTCTAAATATGTATGACTTATTAGTGCGGAGAAAATAAGCTTTATACGATCGTGTGATATGGAAGTAATAAAAGCGACGGACTGCATAATAAAGGTTCATATCACAAGTGGCAATATAAAGTGACGTTCTTTTGCATTAAGATTTCGTGCATCCAACCAAAAAGCACATTACAACCTCTGCTTCCCTCTGCGAAGGGCCTATCTTTTACATTATGCAAGAGTCAAGGTGATCTTCACCTTTCCCTTTTACATTTTATCCTTTGGCAAGCACCTCGTGTTGGAAAGATCCTGATATATATATCCAATTGGATGTAAGTTAGCATGAACTATTATTGTTGACATTACCCTTGAGATAAAAGGTTGGGAGGCAACACTATAAGCCCCTATCTTTCTTTGTGTCCGATTAAAACTCCATAACCATAAGTATTGCGTGAGTGTCAGCAATTGTGAAAGACTAAATGATAGTTGAGTATGTGGACTTGCTGAAAAGCTCTTATATTGACTCTTTCCGATGTTATGATAAATTGCAATTGCTTCAATGACTGAGATTATCGTTTGTTAGTTCTCAATGAAGTTTTTGAATCATACTTGACATTGTGAATAGATTGTTACTTGAGCATAAGAAATCATACGACAAAATATATATTTGTTGCTGTTATAAGAATGATCATGATGCCCTCGTGTCCGTATTTTATTTTTATCAACACCTCTATCTCTAAACATGTGGACATATTTTTCGATATCGGCTTCCACTTGAGGACAAGCAAGGTCTAAGCTTGGGGGAGTTGATACGTCCATTTTGCATCATGCTTTTATATCGATATTTATTGCATTATGGGCTATTATTACACGTCATGTCATAATACTATGCCTATTCTCTCTTATTTTACAAGGTTTAACATGAAGAGGGAGAATGCCGACAGCTGGGATTCTGGGCTGGAAAAGGAGCAAATATTGGAGACCTATTCTGCACAGCTCCAAAAGTCCTGAAACTCCACGAAAGTCATTTTTGGAATTAATGATAATTATTGAGCGGAAGAAGTACCAAAGGGGGCCCACACACCGGCCACGAGGGTGGGGGGCGCGCCCCCTGCCTCATGGGCGCCCTGGCAGCCCTCCGGTGCCCATCTTCTGATATATGAAGTCTTTTACCCTGGAAAAAATCATAAGCAAGCTTACGGGACGAAAATCCGCCGCCACGAGGCGGAACCTTGGCGGAACCAATCTAGGGCTCCGGTGGAGCTGTTCTACCGGGGAAACTTCCCTCTGGGAGGGGGAAATCATCACCAACGATCCTCTCATCGAGAGGGGGTCAATCTCCATCAACATCTGTTGGAAATATGCCCTAGAGGTAGTAATAAAATGGTTATTATTATATTTCCTTGTTCATGATAATTGTCTATCGTTCATGCTATAATTGTATTAACTGGAAACCGTAATACATGTGTGAATACATAGGCCACAACATGTCCCTAGTGAGCCTCTAGTTGACTAGCTCGTTGATCAATAGATGGTTATGGTTTCCTGACCATGGACGTTGGATGTCATTGATAACGGGATCACATCATTAGGAGAATGATGTGATGGACAAGACCCAATCCTAAGCATAGCACAAGATCGTGTAGTTTGTTTGCTAAAAGCTTTTCTAATGTCAAGTATCATTCCTTAGACCATGAGATTGTGCAACTCCCGGGTACTGTAGGAATGCTTTGGGTGTGCCAAACGTCACAACATAACTGGGTGGCTATAAAGGTGCACTGTGGGTATCTCCGAAAGTGTCTGTTGGGTTGGCACGAATCGAGACTGGGATTTGTTACTCCGTGTGACAGAGAGGTATCTCTGGGCCCACTCGGTAATGCATCATCATAATGAGCTCAATGTGACTAAGTAGTTAGTCATGGGATCATGCATTACGGAACGAGTAAAGTGACTTGCCGGTAACGAGATTGAACGAGGTATTGGGGTACCGACGATCGAATCTTGAGCAAATAACATACTTATTGACAAAGGGAATTGTATACGGGATTGCTTGAATCCTTGACATCGTGGTTCATCTGATGAGATCATCATGGAACATGTGGGAACCAACATGGGTATCCAGATCCCATTGTTGATTATTGGCCAGAGAGTTGTCTCGATCATGTCTGCATGATTCCCGAACCCGTATGGTCTACACACTTAAGGTTCGGTGATGCTAGAGTTGTTATGGGAAATAGTATGTGGTTACCGAGGGTTTTTAGGAGTCCTGGATGAGATCCTGGACGTGACGAGGAGCTCCGGAATGGTCCGGAAGTGAAGATCGGTATATTGGACAAAGGGTATTGGAGTCCGGAATTGTTCCGGGGGTACCAGTGATGACCAGCGTGTCCGAAAGGGGTTTCGGAGGCCCCGGCAAGCGTTGGGGGGCCTTATGGGCCAAGGGGAGGGGGCACATGAGCCCGCTAAGGGGCTGAGCGCCCCTTCCACCCCATCTCACGTAACCTGGAGAGGTAGGGGCGCCACCCCTAGTGCAGCCTCCCCTCCCGGCTTGGGGGGCAAGTTTCCTAGGGGGTGGGGGCACCCAAACCCATCTAGGGTTTCCCCTGGCCACCGCCCCCTCCTCTAGATCCATGTAGAGGGGTCGGCCCCCTCTCCCCTTCCCCTATATATAGTGAGGGGGTGGGAGGGCATCCACACCCTTCCCCTGGCGCAGCCCTCTCCCTCCTCCAACACCTCCTCCTCCTCCGTAGTGCTTGGCGAAGCCCTGCCGGAGAACCGCGAGCTCCATCGCCACCACGCCATCGTGCTGCTGGAGTTTTTCCCTCAACTTCTTCTCTCCCCTTGCTAGATCAAGAAGGAGGAGACGTCCTCGGGCTGTACGTGTGTTGAACGCGGAGGCGCCGTCCGTTCGGCGCTTAGATCAGAATCGACCGCGATTTGAATCGCTGCGTGTACGACTCCACCAACCGTGTTCTTGTAACGCTTCCGCATCGCGATCTTCAAGGGTATGAAGATACACTCATCCTCTCCCTCTCTTGTTGCTAGAATCTCCATAGATTGATCTTGGTGATGCGTAGAAAATTTTGAATTATTGCTACGTTCCCCAACATTGGCATCATGAGCTAGGTCTATGCGTAGTTTCTATGCACGAGTAGAACACAAGTTGTTGTGGGCGTCGATTTTGTCAATTTACTTGCCACTACTAGTCTTATCTTGATTCGGCGGCATCGTGGGATGAAGCGGCCCGGACCGACCTTACACGTATGCTTACGTGAGACAGGTTCCACCGACTGACGTGCACTAGTTGCATGAAGTGGCTAGCGGGTCTCTGTCTCTCCCACTTTAGTCGGATTGGATTCAATGAAAAGGGTCCTTATGAAGGGTAAATAGCAATTGGCATATCACGTTGTGGTTTTGGCGTAGGTAAGAAACGTTCTTGCTAGAAACCTATAGCAGCCACGTAAAAACTTGCAACAACAATTAGAGGACATCTAACTTGTTTTTGTAGCATATGCCGTGTGATGTGATATGGCCAAAAGGATGTGGTGAACGATATATATGTGATGTATGAGACTGATCATGTTCTTGTAATAGGAATCACGACTTGCATGTCGATGAGTATGACAACCGGCAGGAGCCATAGGAGTTGTCTTAATTTATTGTATGACATGCGTGTCATTGAATAACACCATGTAATTACTTTACTTTATTGCTAAACCGTTAGCCATAGTAGTAGAAGCAATAGTTGGCGAGACAACTTCATGAAGACACGATGATGGAGATCATGATGATGGAGATCATGGTGTCATGCCGGTGACGATGATGATCATGGCGCCCCGAAGATGGAGATCAAAAGGAGCAAAATGATATTGGCCATATCATGTCACTATTTGATTGCATGAGATGTTTATCATGTTTTTGCATCTTATTTGCTTAGAACGACGGTAGCATAAATAAGATGATCCCTCATAAAATTTCAAGAAAGTGTTCCCCCTAACTGTGCACCGTTGCGAAGGTTCATTGTTTAGAAGCACCACGTGATGATCGGGTGTGATAGATTCTAACGTTCGCATATAACGGGTGTAAGCTAGATTTACACATGCAAAACACTTAGGTTGACTTGACGAGCCTAGCATGTACAGACATGGCCTCGGAACACAAGAGACCGAAAGGTCGAACATGAGTCGTATAGCAGATGCGATCAACATGAAGATGTTCACCGATGATGACTAGTCCGTCTCACGTGATGATCGGACACGGCCTAGTTGACTCAGATCATGTATCACTTAGATGACTAGAGGGATGTCTATCTAAGTGGGAGTTCATTAAATAATCAGATGAACTTAATTATCATGAACATAGTCAAAAGGTCTTTGCAAATTATGTCGTAGCCTACGCTTTAGTTCTACTGTTTTAAGATATGTTCCTAGAGAAAATTTAGTTGAAAGTTGACAGTAGCAATTATGCGGACTGGGTCCGTATACTGAGGATTGTCCTCATTGCTGCACAGAAGGCTTATGTCCTTAATGCACCGCTCGGTGTGCTGAACCTCGAGCATCGTTTGTGGATGTTGTGAACATCTGACATACATGTTTTGATGACTACATGATAGTTCAGTGCGTAATGTTAAACGGATTAGAATTAAGGCACCGAAGACATTTTTGAAACGTCGCAGAACATATGAGATGTTCCAAGAGCTAAAATTAGGATTTCAGGCTCGTGCCCACGTCAAGAGGTATGAGACCTCCGACAAGTTTCTTAACCTGCAAACTAAGGGAGAAAAGCTCAATCATTGAGCATGTGCTCAGATTGTCTGAGTACTACAATCACTTGAATCGAGTGGGAGTTAATCTTCCAAATGAGATAGTGATGGTTCTCCATAGTCACTGCCACCAAGCTATTAGAGCTTCGTGATGAACTATAACATATCAGGGATAGACATGATGATCCTTGAGCAATTCACGATGTTTGACACCGCGAAAGTAGAAATCGAGTAGGAGCATCAGTTGTTGATGGTTAGTAAAACCACTAGTTTCAAGAAGGGCAAGGGCAAGAAGGGATACTTCATGAAACAGCAAATCAGTTGTTGATCTAGTGAAGAAACCCAGGGTTGAACCCAACCCCGAGACTAAGTGCTTCTGTAATGAGGGAACAGTCACTGAAGCAGAACTACCCTAGACACTTGGTAGATGAGAAGGCTGGCAAGGTTGACAGAAGTATATTGGATATACATTGTATTAAATGTGTACTTTACTAGTACTCCTAGTAGCACCAGGGTATTAAGATACCGGTCCGATTTCTAAGTGTTAGTAACTCAAAATAAAAGAGCTACGGAATAAACGGAGACTAGCTAAAGGTGAGATGACGATGTGTGTTGGAAGTGTTTCCAAGGTTGATGTGATCAAGCATCGCCTGCTCCCTCTACCATCGAGATTGGTGTTAAACCTAAATAATTGTTATTTGGTGTTTGCGTTGAGCATAGACATGATTGGATTATGTTTATCGCAATACAGTTATTCATTTAAGGAGAATAATGGTTACTCTGTTTATTTGAATAATACCTTCAACAGTCTTGCACCTAAAATGAATGGTTTATTGAATCTCGATCATAGTGATTCACATGTTCATACCAAAAGATATAAGATAGTAATGATAGTACCACATACTTGTGGCACTACCATTTGATTCATACTGGTATAAAACGCATGAAGAAGCTCCATGTTGATGGATCTTTGGACTCACTCGTTTTGAAAAGATTGAGACATGTGAACCATGTCTATTGGTATATATGCATGAAGAAACTCCATACAGATGGATCGTTTGGAGTCACTTGATTTTGAATCACTCGAGGCATGCAAATCATACCACATGGGCAAGATGACTGAAAGGCCTCGTTTTTCAGTGAGATGAAACAAGAGAGCAACTTGTTGGAAGTAATACATTTGATGTGTGCAATCCAATGAGTGCTGTGGCACGCAGTGAATATCGTTATGCTCTTACTTCACAGATGATTTGAGTAGATGCTGAGTATATTTACTTGATGAAACACAAGTCTGAATTATTGAAAGGTTCAAGTAATTTCAGAGTGAAGTTGAAGATCGTCGTGACAAGAGGATAAAATTTCTATGATATGATCATAGAGATGAGTATCTGAGTTATGAGTTTGGTATACAATTAAGACATTGTGGAAATTGTTTCACAACTAATACCGCCTAGAACACCATAGTGTATGGTGTGTCCGAACATCATAACTGCACCCTATTGGATATGGTGCATACCATGATGTCTCTTATCGAATTACCACTGTGGTTTATGGGTTAGACATTAGAGGCAACCGCATTCACTTCAAATAGGGCACCACGTAATTCCGTTGAGATGACAGCGTATGAACTATGGTTTAGAGAAACCTAAGCTATCATTTCTTAAAAGTTTGGGGCTGCGAAGCTTATGTGGAAAAGTTTTAGCCTGATAAGCTGAAACCCAAAGCAGATAAATGCATCTTCATAGGACACCCAAAACAGTTGGGTATACCTCCTATTTCAGATCCGGAAGCAAAAGTGATTGTTTCTAGAAACGGGTCCTTTCTCGAGGAAAAGTTTCTCTTGAAAGAATTCAGTGGGAGGATGGTGGAGACTTGATGAGGTTACTGAACCATCACTTCAACCAATCTGTAGCAGGGCACAGGAAGTTGTTCCTGTGGCGCCTACACCAATTGAAGTGGAAGCTTATGATAGTGATCATGAAACTTTGGATCAAGTCAATACCAAACCTTGTAGGTCGACAAGGATGCGTACTACTTCAGAGTGGTACGTACTCCTGTCTTGGAGGTCATGTTGCTAGACAACGATGAACCTACGAGCTATGGAGAAGCGATGGTGGGCCCGGATTCCGATGAATGGCTCGAGACCATAAAATCTGAGAGAGGATCCATGTATGAAAACAAAGTGTAGACTTTGGAAGAACTACTTGATGGTCGTAAGGCTGTTGGGTACAGATGGATTTTAAAAGGAAGACGGACAATGATGGTAAGTATCACCATTAAGAAAAGCTCGACTTGTTGTTAAGATGTTTTCCGACAAGTTCAAGGAGTTGACTGCAATGAGACTTTCTCACTCGTAGTGATGCTAAGAGTCTGTTGGAATTATATTAGCAGTTACTGCATTATTTATAAAATCTTGCAGATAGGATGTCAAAAACATTGTTTCCTCGATGATTTTCTTGAGGAAAGGTTGTATGTGATACAACCAGAAGGTTTTGTCAATCCTGAAAGATGCTAACAAGTATGCAAAGCTCCAGCAATCCTTCTAAGGACTGGAGTAAGCATCTCGGAGTTGGAATATACGCTTTGATGAGATGATCAAAGATTTTGGGATTACACAAAGTTTATGAGAAACTTGTATTTCCAAAGAAGTGAGTGGGAGCACTATAGAATTTCTGATGAGTATATGTTGTTAACATATTGTTGATCATAAATGATGTAGAATTATTGGAAAGCATGTAGGGTTATTTGAAAAGTGTTTTTCAATGGAAAACCTGGATTAAGCTACTTGAACATTGAGCATCAAGATCTATAAGGATAGATCAAAAACGCTTAATGATACTTTCAAATGAATACATACCGTGACAAGATTTTGAAGGAGTTCAAAATAGATCGGCAAAGAAGGAGTTCTTGGCTGTGTTATAAGGTGTGAGTATTGAGTAAGACTCAAGACCTGACCACGGCAGAAGAGAGAGAAAGGACGAAGGTCGTCCCCTATGCTTTAGACTTAGGCTCTATAGTATGTTATGCTGTGTACCGCACCTGAAGTGTGCCTTGCCATGAGTCAGTCAAGGGATACAAGTGTGATCTAGGAATGGATCACAGGACAACGGTCAAGGTTATCCTTAGTAACTAGTGGACTAAGGAATTTTCTCGATTATGGAGGTGATAAAAGAGTTTGTCGTAAAGGGTTACGCCGATGCAAACTTTGACATTAATCTGGATGACTCTGAGTAGTAGACCGGGTTCGTATAGTAGAGCAGTTATTTGGAATAGTTCCAAATAGCGCGTGGTAGCTGCGTCTAGGAGATGACATAGAGATTTGTAAAGCACACACGGATCTGAAAGATCCAGACCCGTTGACTAATAACTTCTCTCACAAGCGAGATATGATCAAACCCAATGGGTGTTGGATTCATTACAAACACATAGTGATGTGAACTAGATTATTAACTCTAGTGCAAGTGGGAGACTGTTGGAAATATACCCTAGAGGCAATAATAAAATGGTTATTATTATATTTCCTTGTTCATGATAATTGTCTATTGTTCATGCTATAATTGTATTAACTGGAAACCGTAATACATGTGTGAATACATAGACCACAACATGTCCCTAGTGAGCCTCTAGTTGACTAGCTCATTGATCAATAGATGGTTATGGTTTCCTGACCATGGACATTGGATGTCATTGATAACGGGATCACATCATTAGGAGAATGATGTGATGGACAAGACCCAATCCTAAGCATAGCACAAGATCGTGTAGTTCGTTTGCTAAAAGCTTTTCTAATGTCAAGTATCATTTTCTTAGACCATGAGATTGTGCAACTCCCGGGTACCGTAGGAATGCTTTGGGTGTGCCAAATGTCACAACGTAACCGGGTGGCTATAAAGGTGCACTACGGGTATCTCCGAAAGTGTCTGTTGGGTTGGCACGAATCGAGACTGGGATTTGTCACTCCGTGTGACCGAGAGGTATCTCTGGGCCCACTCGGTAATGCATCATCATAATGAGCTCAATGTGACTAAGTAGTTAGTCACGGGATCATGCATTACGGAATGAGTAAAGTGACTTGCCGGTAACGAGATTGAATGAGGTATTGGGATACCAACGATCGGATCTCGGGCAAGTAACGTACCGACTGACAAAGGGAATTGTATACGGGATTGCTTGAATCCTTGACATCATGGTTCATCCGATGACATCATTGTGGAACATATGGAAGCCAACATGGGTATCCAGATCTCGATGTTGGTTATTGGCCAGAGAGCTATCTCGATCATGTCTGCATGATTCCCGAACCTGTAGGGTCTACACACTTAAGGTTCGTTGACGCTAGAGTTGTTATGGGAAATAGTATGCAGTTACCGAAGGTTGTTAGAAGTCCCGGATGAGATCCCGGACGTGACGAGGAGCTCCGGAATGGTCCCGAGGTGAAGATCGGTGTATTGGACAAAGGGTATTGGAGTCCGGAATTGTTCCGGGGGTACCAGGTGATGACCAGCGTGTCCCAAAGGGGTTTCGGAGGCCCCAGCAAGTGTTGGGGGGGCCTTATGGGCCAAGGGGAGGGGGCACATCAGCCCACTAAGGGGCTGAGCGCCCCTCCCACCCATCTCACATAACCTAGAGAGGTAGGGGCGCCACCCCTAGGGCAGCCTCCCCTCCCGACTTGGGGGGCAAGTTTCCTAGGGGATGGGGCGCCCAAACCCATCTAGGGCTTCCCCTGGCCACCGCCCCCTCCTCAGATCCATCTAGAGGGGCCAGCCCCCTCTCCCCTTCCCCTATATATAGTGAGGGGGTGGGAGGGCAGCCACACCCCTTCCCCTGGCGCAGCCCTCTCCCTCCTCCAACACCTCCTCCTCCTCCGTAGTGCTTGGCAAAGCCCTGCCGAAGAACCACGAGCTCCATCGCCACCACGCCGTCGTGCTGCTGGAGTTTTTCCCTCAACTTCTCCTCTCCCCTTGCTGGATCAAGGAGGAGACGTTCTCGGGTTGTACGTGTGTTGAACGCGGAGGCGCCGTCCGTTCGACGCTTAGATCGGAACCAACCACGATCTGAATCGCTGCGTGTACGACTCCACCAACCACGTTCTTGTAACGCTTCCGCATCGCGATCTTCAAGGGTATGAAGATACACTCATCCTCTCCCTCTCTTGTTGCTAGAATCTCCATAGATTGATCTGGGTGATGCGTAGAAAATTTTGAATTATTGCTACGTTCCCCAACAACATCTTCACCAGCACCATCTCCTCTCAAACCCTAGTTCATCTCTTGTATCCAATCTTTGTACCAAAACCTCAAATTGGTACCTCTGGGTTGCTAGTAGTGTTGATTACTCCTTGTAGTTGATGCTAGTTGGTTTATCCGGTGGAAGATCATTTGTTCAGATCCTTAATGCATATTAATACCCCTCTGATCATGAACATGAATATGCTTTGTGAGTAGTTACGTTTGTTCCTGAGGACATGGGTGAAGTCTTGCTATTAGTAGTCATGTGAATTTGGTATTCGTTCGATATTTTGATGAGATGTATGGTGTCTCTCCTCTAGTGGTGTTATGTGAATGTCGACTACATGACACTTCACCATTATTTGGGCCTAGAGGAAGGCATTGGGTAGTAATAAGTAGATGATGGGTTGCTAGAGTGACAGAAGCTTAAACCCTAGTTTATGCGTTGCTTTGTAAGGGGCTGATTTGGATCCACATGTTTCATGCTATGGTTAGGTTTACCTTAATACTTCTTTTGTAGTTGCGGATGCTTGCAATAGGGGTTAACCATAAGTGGGATGCTTGTCCAAGAAAGGGCAGTACCCAAGCACCGTTCCACCCACATATCAAATTATCAAAGTAACGAACGCGAATCATATGAGCGTGATGAAAACTAGCTTGACGATAATTCACATGTGTCCTCAGGAGCGCTTTTCTCATTATAAGAACTTGTCCAGGATTGTCCTTTGCTACAAAAAGGATTGGGCCACCTTGCTGAACTTTATTTACTTTCATTGCTTGTTATCCGTTAAAAATTATCTTATCACAAAACTATCTGTTACCTACCATTTCAGTGCTTGCAGAGAATACCTTACTGAAAACCGCTTGTCATTTCCTTCTGCTCCTCGTTGGGTTCGACACTATTACTTATCGAAAGGACTACGATAGATCCCCTACACTTGTGGGTCATCAGCTGTCGTCTCGCCAACTATTGCTACTGCAACTATCGCTACCTCTTAGTGATAAAGTAAAGCAATTACATGGCGATTGCATTTCATACAATAAAGCGACAACCATATGGCTCCTGCCAGTTGCCGATAACTCTGTTACAAAACATGATCATCTCATACAAAAATTTATATCATGTCATGTCTTGACCAGATCACATCACAACAAGCCCTGCAAAAACAAGTTAGACGTCCTCTACTTTGTTGTTGAAAGTTTTACGTGGCTCCTATGGGCTTCTAGCAAGAACCGCTCTTACCTATGCATCAAAACCACAATGAATTTTCATCAAGTGTGATATTTTAACCTTCAACAAGGACCAGCCGTAGTCAAACTTGATTCAACTAAAGTTGGATAAACAGACACCCGCCAACCACCTATGTGCAAAAGCACGCCGGTAGAACCAGTCTCATGAACGCGGTCATGTAATGTCGGTCCGAGCCGCTTCATCCAACAATACCGCCGAATCAAAGTAAGACGTTGGTGGTAAGCAGTATGACTATTATCTCCCACAACTCTTTGTGTTCTACTCGTGCATAAAACATCTACGCATAGACCTGGCTTTGATGCCACTGTTGGGGAATGCGGTAATTTCCAAAAAAACTACAATCATGCAAGATCTATCTAGGAGATGCATAGCAACGAGAGGGGAGAGTGTGTTCATGTACCCTCATAGACCAAAAGCGGAAGCGTTTAGTTAACGCAGTTGATGTAGTTGAACATCTTCACGATCCAACCGAGCCAAGCAACGAACGTACGACGCCTCCGCGTTTAGCACACATTCAGCCCGATGATGTCCCTCGAGCTCTTGATCCAGTTGAGGATGATGGAGAGTTCCATCAGCACGACGGCGTGGCGACGGTGTTGATGATGTTAACGGCGCAGGGCTTCGCCCAAGCACTACGACGATATGACCGAGGTGTGTAACTGTGGAGGGGGACACCGCACAAGGTTAAGATAACTTGATGTGCTTTGGGGTGCTCCCCTGCCCCCATATATAAAGGAGGAGAGGGGGAGGCCGGCCGACCCTTGCAGGGCGCACCAGGAAAAGGGAGTCCTACTAGGACTCCAAGTCCTAGTAGGATTCCACCTGGAGGAAGAGGGGAAGGAAGGGAGAGGAAGAGGGAGAGGGAAAGGGGGCCACGCCCCCTTCCCTTGTCCTATTCGGACTCCCCATGGGGGGCGCATCCCCGATCTAGGCTGTCCTCTCTCTCCCCTATGGCCCATGTTGGCGCATTGCTTCCCCGGGGGTTCCGGTAACCCCTCCAGCACTCCGTTTTTACCCCAAAACCACTTGGAACTCTTTCGGTGTCCGAATAACATAGTCCAATATATCAATCTTCATGTCTCTACCATTTCAAGACTCCTCGTCATGTATGTGATCTCATCCGGGACTCCGAACAAACTTCGGTCATCAAAAACACATAACTCATAATACAAATCATCATCGAACGTTAAGCGTGCGGACCCTACGGGTTCGAGAACTATGTAGACATGATCGAGACATATCTCCGATCAATAACCAATAGCGGAACCTGGATGCTCATATTGGATGCTACATATTCTATGAAGATCTTTATCGGTCAAACCGCACAACAACATACGTTGTTCCCTTTGTCATCGGTATGTTACTTGCCCGAGATTCGATCGTCGGTATCATCATACCTAGTTCAATATTGTTACCGGCAAGTCTCTTTACTCGTTCCGTAATGCTTCATCCCGCAACTAACTCATTAGTAACATTGCTTGCAAGGCTTATAGTGATGAGCATTATCGAGAGGGGCCAGAGATACCTCTCCGAAACGGAGTGACAAATCCTAATATCGATCTATACCAACCCAACAAACACCTTAGAAGACACATGTAGAGCATCTTTATGATCACCCAGTTACGTTGTGACATTTGATAGCACACCAGGTGTTTCTCCGGTATTCGGCAGTTGCATAATCTCATAGTCTGAGGAACATGTGTAAGTCATGAAGAAAGCAGTATCAATGAAACTCTAACGATCATAATGCTAAGCTAACAGATGGGTCTTGTCCATCACATCATTCTCCTAATGATGTGATCTCGTTCATCAAATGACAGTACATGTCTATGGTTAGGAAACATAACCATCTTTGATTAACGAGCTAGTCAAGTAGAGGCATACTAGGGACACTATGTTTTGTCTATGTATTCACACATGTACTAAGTTTCCGGTTAATACAATTCTAGCATGAATAATAAACATTTATCATGAAATAAGGAAATAAATAATAACTTTATTATTGCCTCTAGGGCATATTTCCTTCGGTCTCCCACTTGCACTAGAGTCAATAATCTAGATTACAAAGTAATGATTCTAACACCCATGGAGTCTTGGTGCTGATCATGTTTTGCTCGTGGAAGAGGCTTAGTCAATGGGTCTGCAACATTCAGATCCATATGTATTTTGCAAATCTCTATGTCTCCCTCCGTGACTTGATGTCGGATGGAATTGAAGCGTCTCTTTATGTGTTTGGTTCTCTTGTGAAATCTGGATTCCTTCGCCAAGGCAATTCCACCAGTATTGTCACAAAAGATTTTCATTGGACCCGAGGCACTAGGTATGACACCTAGATTAGATATGAACTCATTCATCCAAACTCCTTCATTTGCTGCTTCCAAAGCAGCTATGTACTCCGCTTCACACGTAGATCCCGCCATGATGCTCTGCTTGGAACTGCACCAACTGACAGCTCCACCATTCAATAAAAATATGTATCCGTTTTGTGACTTAGGGTCATCCGGATCAGTGTCAAAGCTTGCATTGACGTAACCATTTACGACGAGCTATTTGTCACCCCCATAAACAAGAAACATATCCTTAGTCCTTTTCAGGTATTTCAGGATGTTCTTGACCGCTGTCCAGTGCTCCACTCCTGGATTACTTTGGTAGCTCCCTGCTATACTTATAGCAAGGCACACATCATGTCCGGTACACAGCATTGCATACATGATAGAACCTATGGCTGAAGCATAGGGAATGACTTCCATTTTCTCTCTATGTTCTTAGTGGTTCGACATTGAGTTTGACTCAACTTCACACCTTGTAACACAGGCAAGAACCCTTTCTTTGACTGATCCATTTTGAACTTCTTCAAAACTTTATCAAGGTATGTGCTTTGTGAAAGTCAAATTAAGCGTCTTGATCTATCTCTATAGATCTTGATGCCCAATATGTAAGCAGCTTCACCGAGGTCTTTCATTGAAAAACTCTTATTCAAGTATCCCTTTATGCTATCCAGAAATTCTATATCATTTCCAATCAACAATATGGCATCCACATATAATATTAGAAATTCTACAGAGCTCCCACTCACTTTCTTGTAAATACAGGCTTCTCCAAAAGTCTATATAAAACCATATGCTTTGATCACACTATCAAAGTGTTTATTCCAACTCCGAGAGGCTTGCAACAATCCATAAATGGATTGTTGGAGCTTGCACACTTTGTTAGCCCCCTTTGGATCGACAAAACCTTCTGGTTGCATCCTATACAACTCTTCTTCCAGAAATCCATTCAGGAATGCAGTTTTGACATCCATCTGCCAAATTTCATAATCATAAAATGCGGCAATTCCTAACATGATTCAGACAGACTTAAGCATCGCTGCAGGTGAGAAAGTCTCATCGTAGTCAACTCCTTGAACTTGTCGAAAACCTTTCACAACAAGTCGAGCTTTGTAGACAGTAACATTACAGTCAGTGTCAGTCTTCTTCTTGAAGATCCATTTATTTTCTATGGCATGCTGATCATCGGGCAAATCCATCAAAGTCCACACTTTGTTCTCATACATGGATCCCATCTCAGATTTCATGGCCTCAAGCCATTTCGCAGAATCTGGACTCATCATCGCTTCCTCATAGTTCGTAGGTTCATCATGGTCTAGTAACATGATTTCTAGAATAGGATTACCGTACCACTCTGGTGCGGACCGTACTCTGGAAGACCTACGAGGTTCTGTAGTAACTTGATCTAAAGTTTCATGATCATCATCATTAGCTTCCTCACTAATTGGTGTAGGAATCAGTAATCACGGGAACTGATTTCTGTGATGAACTACTTTCCAATTCAGGAGAAGGTACAATTACCTCATCAAGCTCTACTTTCGTCCCACTCACTTCTTTCGAAAGAAACTCCTTCTCTAGAAAGGATCCATTCTTAGCAACGAATATCTTGCCTTCGGATCTGTGATAGAAGGTGTACCCAACAGTTTCCTTCGGGTATCCTATGGAGACGCACTTCTCCGATTTGGGTTCGAGCTTAGCAGGTTGAAGCTTTTTCACATAAGCATCTCAGCCCCAAACTTTAAGAAACGACAATTTTGGTTTCTTGCCAAACCACAGTTCATAAGGCGTCGTCTCAATAGATTTTGATGGTGCCCTATTTAAAGTGAATGCAGCCGTCTCTAAAGCATAACCCCAAAATGATAGCAGTAAATCAGTAAGAGACATCATTGATCGAACCATATCCAATAAAGTACGGTTACAATGTTCGGACACACCATTCACTACAAGAAATATGTCAACTTGTGACCTTCTGTCAGTGACCCTGGAAGAAATGGTCATAAATCTACGACCATTTGAGACCAATTGGTCAAAAGCTGTTCGAGGGGCTCCAAACCCTAAACCATAACGACCATTTTGGTCAGAAAGGTCGCAATTTCGTTACATGAAATGGTCGCAAAGTAGACAGCACTAGTCCATGCGAGAATTTTGGGCGATTAGGACCAATCTAGATGGTCATAATTGCTAATTTGTGATGCGTTGAAATGACAGGGCGACCACCTCAGCAGTTTCTTCTACGTGTCGCGTCGACGTGTCAGTTTTCGCCTACGTGTCATATCCATGTGTCAATTTAAATCTATCACTCATAGTCAGATTCACACATTGACTTGTTGACCATACAGCACCTATCTATGACATGTGGGCCCCAAGGCCACAGATCTAACAGCAGGCCCCGCCGAACTAACATGCAGACCAACCACCCATAAGAGCCACCAAGCTGAATGGCAAAAAACCAACAAACATGTGGGCCCCAATGCCACAGATCTAACAGCAGGCCCCGCCGAACTGACATGCGGACCAACCGACCTCCCCTTCCCTCTCCCTCCACGCTAAGCAATAGGCCACAACACCCTGAGTGATATACTACCGAACCAACGCCATTTAACCACTACAACGGCTTGCTGGGCTTGGACCTCGGTTGGACAAGGCCTTTATTTTTCTTCCGCCGACTAGACCAACAGCCTATATGCCAATTGAACATGCATCTAATGAAAAATGTGGGCTTCGCATGACTTTAAATCCATATAAATAAATGGAGTTCAAATTTTAATCAAGCATTTGAAAATGTTGAAGTGTGTATAAAAAATGTTGATCATGTATTAAAATGTTAATCTTGTATTTGATTTTTTAATAAAGCATTTGATAAATGTTAAAAATATGTATATAAAAAATGTTGACAGTGTATTAAAAAACTTGTTTTTGAAAATGTGAATCAAGCATTTAAAAATGTTAAAATGTGTATAAAAATGGTGACCATGTATTAAAAAATTAATCTTATATTTAAAAAATGTTAATCAATCTATTAAAAATTATTAAAAATGTGTATTTAAAAATGTTGACCATGTATTAAAAACATTAAACTTGTATTTAAAAATGTTGACCAAGTATTAAACATGTATATTACAAAAAGGTTCTTCATGTATATGAAAAATGTAGAATAAAAACAAAAGGAGATAAAGAAAAACAAAAAAAACAAAAACTAGTAAAAGAAACAATATAAAGCAAAGAATAATGGAAATGAAAAAGAAAACTGAAGAAACTAGTGCAAAAGGAAATGAGAACACTTTTTTAAAGACATTTAACATAGTGTTTGTTGTTTTTCCTAGAAACTAGGTAACATATAATGACACAATGCGAAGGTTTTCTAATTTTTTTGATTTTTTTGAATTTTTTATACCTGTTTGAAAATACGGTCAAAACTGCTAGCATGACCATTCGTAGCTAGCAGTTGAATCTTGGAAAACATTTTGTGTTTCTTTGATTAAGTAGATACTTATGTACCTAGAAATGATATTTGGGAAAATAAAGAGCAAACTATAAGGTAGCTACATTTCAAACTTGACCCGCTTTCAGCTGAATCGGCAGAAATTTGTCTTTTTCACCAGAGGTGGATAAAAGCTTTTGACACCAAACCATTTGGTCAATTATGCATTAAATATGTCCTAGTATTTTAGAAAATTGATTTGGTACAATTTTTCAACAAATATATTGTAAGTCCTTCACAAAAAAACTCATTTTGGGCACTCAAAAAAATCGAAAATGAATTTTTCGTCCAAAGAAAATGAAAACTCCGTTAGGAAACATTGTTTTGCCATTCCAAGATGCACCCTTGTGCACAATATGAGATCATTTGAACAAACTATGCCATGAATATGGCCATATGATTGATCATTTGGCTTGAAAGGCATTGATCTCCACACATGATAGCTCGATTCTAAGAACACTTTTTAAAAATAATTGTCGTATTACAAGTTTATTATTTTTCCTGGTAACTTGGCCACATATAATGACACAATGCTAAGGTTTTCCAATTTTTTGATTTTTTTAGAATTTTTCATGCCCGTTTCAAAATGCAGTCAAAATGGCGGGCATGGCCGTTCCTAACTAGTGGTTGAATCTTGGAAACCTTTGGTGTTTCTCTAATGAAATAGATACTTTTCTACATAAGAATGGTTTTTGAAAAAATTCATGAGCAAACTATGAGGCAGCTGCAGTTCAAACTTGACCCACTTCCTTCTGAATCGGCGAAAATTTGTCTTTTTCACGAGAGGTGGATCAAACCTTCTGACACCCAACAATTTGGTCAATTGTACATTAAATATGGCCTAAGGTTATATAAAATTGATTTGGTACAATTTTGCAACAAATATATTGTATGTCCTTCACAAAAAAACTCATTTTGGGCACTCAAAAAAATCGAAAATGAATTTTTCGTCCAAAGAAAATGAAAACTCCCTTAGGCAACATTGTTTGGAATTCCAAAATGCACCCTTGTGCACAATATGAGATCATTTGAACAAACTATGCCATGAATGTGGCCATAAGATTGATCATTTGGCTTGAAAGCCATGAATCTTCACGCATGATAGCTCGTTTCTGAGAACACTTTTTTAAAATAATTTCTGTATTACAAGTTTATTATTTTTCCTAGAAACTTGGCTACATATAATGACACAATGCGAAGGTTTTCCAATTTTTTGATTTTTTTTGAATTTTTATGCCCGTTTCAAAATACAGTCAAAACGGCGGGCTTGATCGTTCCTAGCTAGTGGTTGAATCATGGATTTTTTTATGTTTCTCTTATTAAATAGATACTTATGTACCTAGAAATGATTTTTGGAAAAAAATAAAGAGCAAACTATGAGGTAGCTACAGTTCAAATTTGACCCGCTTCCAACTGAATCAGCGGGAATTTGTCTTTTTCACGAGAGGTGGATAAAAACTTTTGAAACCCAACCATTTGGTCAACCATGCATTAAATATGGCCAAGTATTTTAGAAAATTGATTTGGTCCAATTTTGCAATAAATATATTGTAGGTCCTTCACAAAAAAACTCATTTCGGGCACTCAAAAAATGGAAAACGAATTTTCCGTGCAAAGAAAATGAAAACTCCCTTAGGCAACATTGTTTGGAATTCCAAGATGCACCTTTTTGCACAATATGAGATCATTTGAACAAACTATGCCAAATGTGGCCATAAGATTGATCATTTGGCTTGAAAGCCATGAATCTTCACACATGATAGGTCATTTCTGAGAACACTTTTTAAAATAATTATTGTAGTACAAGTTTATTATTGTTCCTGGAAACTTGGCCACATATAATGACACAATGCGAAGGTTTTCCAATTTTTTGATTTTTTTTGAATTTTTTGATGCCCGTTTCAAAATGCGGTGAAAATGACGGGCATGACCGTTCCTAGCTAGTGGTTGAATCTTGGAATTTTTTGGTGTTTCTCTGATTAAATAGATACTTACGTACCTAGAAATGATTTTTAGAAAAAATAAAGAGCAAACTATGAGGCAGTTGCAGTTCAAATTTGACCTGCTTCCAGTTGAATCGGCGGGAATTTGTCTTTTTCACCAGAGGTGGATCAAAACTTTTGACACCCAACCATTTTCTCAATTGTGCATTAAATATGTCATAGTATTTTAGAAAATTGATTTGGTCCAATTTTACAATAAATATATGGTAGGTCCTTCATAAAAAAACTACGAACAAACTATTATTTTTTGTTTAAATGGCTAAAAAATGGTAGAAAGATCGGAAATTCATACAAGTTGGTTATCATCCACAAAATGTTGTATAACTTGAGTGAAATTTTTTTGTGGTGCCATTTTCGGAAAATATTATTGGTAGTTGCTTCAGAAATCCCCCCTATATTTACCACTTTGAAACTATTTTAAATGATGCATTTTTTGGACCAATCAGAATGCAGAACCTCTCTTCCCACGGATGAGCCCCCCTAAGCCGATCTGAGCCATCCACACCATACATATCCAACGTCTCCTAAACACATGCCGGCCAACCCAAACCCTAGCATCGTGCGGCACACACCCCCTCCCTCAACCCGGCCCATGCGGCGCCGCCTCCCTCTCCCCGACCTAGACCTCGTCGTGCCCCGATACACTCCCGCCGCCGCCCCCGCCCCCACCCCTTGTCCCCCAGACCAGCCGCCGCAACGGAGAGAGGCGCCGCCGTGGCTGGCTTCCTTGCCAGCACACGCGTGCGTGCTTCAATGCACGGTGCTCCATCCTCCCGATTCCCCATCGTCTCCCACCGCAGCCAACCACATCTTCGCCTCTGTCCTCCCATAGCTCGCCGCCGGGCTCCCCCTTCCCCTTCTCGCAGCTCCACAGCTGCCAGATCTGCCGCACTCTGACCCCTCCATCCTGGGGGTCGACTAGATCCGCCCCTCCCTCTATCCGAAGCTCGCCGCGACCCCTTGCCCATTGCTAGGGTTTCGACTGCGGTGCTGCGTCCACCGACGGCGCGTCTCAGGCGGCTCGTCTCCCTCACCCACCCTGGGCTCCGCGCAGGTTCAACCTCCTCGGACTGGTCCATGTCGGGACGGAGGTGCTGAGCGTCCTTCCCAGACATCGCCCACCCGTGCCGGAGTGAGTGGCGCTGATGGAGCTCCTCCTCCACAAGGGCCACCTCGACGCCTCCGCCTTCGCCGGTGCCGCGCCGTCCAAGGACTCCAACCTCGTCCGCACGCCCGAAGATCGTCAGGTGAGGTGGCTCAGCTTGGAGGGATCCTGCTTGTGTGTCTATGTGTGTTCTTGTACTGGGACTATGTGTCTCGATGCCGTTGTCGGTGTCTGCCGCCATTGTTTAGCTGCACTCCAGATGTTTGCTGAAATGTGCCAGCAGTTTGCGTTACCCTGCGTTGGGCACAGCACTGCAGACAAGGTGGTCGTCCATCTCTTAGTGGGGGGAAATGTTGCCTTTTGCAGCAGCTTGCCTAACAAATGCAATACTGCCGATATGTTGTCTTCAACCTTGGTAGAAAGCTCCAGAGCACCGCTACCTAATAGTGGGATAATTAGTGCAAACTACTATCGTTGTTGTATGAAGTTGAGCAAAGTATTACCAAGTACTTTCGAAGCAATTAAAAAAAATCTGACTTATATACAGGGTGCTTAACATGTCCTACAACTGTAGAAAGACACGGCAGTCAATATATGCAATTTCAGGACATGATTTATGTTTGTGTAGCAGTAGTCTTATGGTTGTCCTCACCACTCGACACTCGCCACATTGAATTTAACTACTAGGGCCCTAAATGGACGCATTGCATTACAATACGACATCCCTGTGCCATGCATATAAAGTCGGAACTCTTCTGTTGCAGGTATCTGTCAAGATGGGATATTCAGGTCGCTCTGTGTGGTAGACAATGACGCGGGCTGGAGGGTGAGGATCGCCTGCGCTGGGCACTTTGCCGAGCCGTGTGTGGCCTCCATCACTGGTAATTACTCGGTCCGATCTATCCCCCACTGATGGCTAGCACTAGGATTAGCTACTTCCGATCGAAAGGCCTTCGATACTGCCCGTTTGTGATGTCGTTGCAACCACCATGAGTAGTAGATACCGCCCGTTTGTGTTGTCGTTGCAACCACCATGTGCAGTTCTGCTTTTGCTTTTGCTTTTCACAGAAGAGTAGGATTCGAGATGCATGGTTTTTGAGTCTGCTCTATCTAGTTATACATATCTTTGTGGTTCAGTTCTCTGGCTCGTTCAAACCGAGAGGACTGTGCTCTCAGATTGTTGCTAGAATTGCAACTGCTCATTTGTATTTAAGCTAGGATTTATGCACAAATCTTGCTATTTTTGATGCATGATATTAATCTACCGAAATGCTGCCATGGCCATGCTGCTATGTTAACTTGATGATGTTAATTCATTGCTACCATGCTGCTATGTCGACAAAAGTTAATTTGCCCATGCCCATTGCCATGCCTTCCTTTTGTTAACTTAATTTCGGTTTACTTGATCGTGTAGGTGGTCATGTTGAAGGTGTCCCTGCACTGCAAAGTGTGCGCTGGCAAGGTGAAGAAGCACCTCACCAAGATGGAAGGTGAGCACCAACATCTCTTAAAGTTTGGTGACAAAATAATGCATCTTGAATCCTGGGAAGACCAGTTACTTACTAATAATATGTCATTGGAGGATATGCTACAGCAATGCAGCAATTTGAATTGATATTCACATTGAATTAATGACTTGTCTTGTTGTATGCAATTGAAACATACCCATATAAAAGAAGTCTATTCCATGCATCATTTTTACTGTTTTACTCAACTTGTTTTTATTGTTACTTGATACATACTACCTTCGTCCCATAATAAACCATCAAATGTACTCCTGGGAGGGATAAACATCTTTTTTAGAACATGGATTGAAGCAGATTGTACTTGCTTACTGAGAATATGAAAATGAGATATTCTGTTTGCTAATATGAAGATAGCATTGTGTTTAATCCAGTACTGATGATTGTTTTCATTCCCATATAAACTTGTTAATGATGGTGATTTTGTACTAGCATATAAACTTGTTTTTGTTGTCACTTGATACATACTTAACTTGTACTTCAAGTTGTGGGTTAATGCTGGTAATTTTGTTCTACTTGTATGCATTGGTATCCCCATCATCAAGCGCACGGATGCAATAGTGGCAAGAAGATCATGGTCGTGTGCATCATCAAGCACACCATGGCGAGCATCCACCTCCTCACAGTGGCAAGAAGAGCAGGTGCCTAGTTTGTAATCGCTGTCGAAGGAGGTCCATGTTGAAGAACATAAAACTTGTAGAGCTTGTAAAGTACCATGCTATTGAACTTGTGGAGGATGTAATTGTGACTGCCATACTGTTGTTACACTTGTAGAGCTTGCAAAGTGTATGTTAGAGCTTATTACATGTTATTTGTACAGCTGCTGCTTTGTACTGACTCTGGCTGATAATATTTGAAGTATTTTGTTAGTTTTCTGTGTGCCAATTTAAATATTGTGTATTTATTTATGTTAAATTGGAAAAAGAAGAATGTGACCCTGACAACAAGGACCCACTTTACTAGTGAACCCATTTTATAAAAAAAGAAAACTGAAACTGTTGAGACAAAAAGCCCATGGCCCAAAAATAAAAAGGCTGCAATGTTGGGCTTGGTCCATGAAGCTGACAAAAAATTCATAGGGAAAAAATATAAATGGGCTGAATTAATGGGCTCGGCCCATATAAACACCAAATTGGACCGGGCTGATTCTTGTTCCACATCAGATTGCCACGTCGGATGCCTACGTGGCCTGGGGAGGCTGCTAGTGATCAAAACAAGACAGTAGGCATATTTTGGTCGTAAATGTCTACGACATTCTCACAGAGAAGGTCATGAATGTCAGTTTACGACCGCCAGCTTTTGACCTTCTGTTTTTGGTCACAAAAAGGTCACAAATGAAAAACTATGACCTTTCAGCGACCAATAGCGAGGGTCACAAGTTGACATATTTCTTGTAGTGATTACGCTGTGGTGTTCCAGGTGGCGTAAGTTGTGAAACTATTCCACATTGTTTCAAATGAAGACCAAACTCGTAACTCAAATATTCGCCTCCACGATCAGATCATAGAAACTTTATTTTCTTGTTACGATGATTTTCCACTTCACTCTGAAATTCTTTGAATTTTTCAAATGTTACAGACTTATGCTTCATTAAGTAGATATACCCATATCTGCTCAAATCATCTGTGAAGGTAAGAAAATAACGATACCCACCACGAGCCTCAACACTCATTGGATCACATACATTGGTATGTATTATTTCCAATAAGTCAATAGCCCATTCCATTGTTTCAGAGAACGAAGTTTTAGTCATCTTGCCCATTAGGCATGGTCCACAAACACCAAGTGATTCCAAAAGCCCATCAGTATGGAGTTTCTTCATGCGCTTTACACCAATATAACCTAAACGGTAGTGCCACAAATAAGTTGCACTATCATTATCAACTTTGCATCTTTTGGCTTCAATATTATGAACATGTGTATCTCCACGATCGAGATTCAATAAAAATAGACCACTCAACAAGGGTGCAGGACCATAAAAGATATTGCTCATATAAATAGAACAACCATTATTCTCTGGTTTAAATGAATAACTGTCTCACATTAAACAAGATCCAGATATAATGTTCATGCTCAACGTTGGCACCAAATAACAATTATTCAGGTCTAAAACTAATCCCGAAGGTAGATGTAGAGGTAGCGTGCCGACGGCGATCACATCGACCTAGGAACCATTCCCGACGCACATCGTCACCTCGTCCTTAGTCAATCTTAGTTTAATCCGTAGCACCTGTTTCGAGTTGCAAATATGAGCAATAGAACCAGTATCAAATACCCAGGCACTACTACGAGCATTAGTAAGGGCACATCAATAACATGTATATCAAATATACCTTTCACTTTGCCATCTTTCTTATCCGCCAAATACTTGGGGCAGTTCCGCTTCCAGTGACCAGTCCCTTTGCAGTAGAAGCACTCAGTTTTAGGCTTAGGTCCAGACTTGGGCTTCTTCCCTTGAGTAGCAACTTGCTTGCCGTTCTTCTTGAAGTTCCCCTTCTTCCCTTTGCCCTTTTTCTTGAAACTAGTGGTTTTGTTAACCATCAACACTTGATGTTCCTTCTTGATTTCTACCTCCGCAGCCTTTAGCATTGCGAAGAGCTTGGGAATCGTTTTCATCATCCCTTGCATATTATAGTTCATCATGATGCCTCTATAGCTTGGTGGCAGTGATTAAAGAACTCTGTCAATGACACTATCATCAGGACGATTAACTCCCAACTTAGTCAAGTGGTTATGGTACCCCAGACATTCTGAGTATGTTTTCACTAACAGAACTATTCTCCTCCATCTTGCAACTATAGAACTTGTTGGAGACTTTGTATCTCTCAACTCGAGCATTTGCTTGAAATATTAACTTCAACTCTTGGAACATCTCATATGCTCCATGACGTTCAAAACGTCTTCCCGATTCTAAGCCGTAAAGCATGGAACACTGAACTATCGACTAGTCATCAGCTTTGCTCTGTCAGACGTTCACAATGTCCGCGATTGCATTTGCAGCAGGCCTAGCACCTAATGGTGCTTCCAGGACGTAATTCTTCTATGCAGCAATGAGGATAATCCTCAAGTTACGGACCCAGTCCATGTAGTTTTTACCATCATCTTTCAACTTAGCTTTCTCTAGGAACGCATTAAAATTCAAGGGAACGGTAGCACGGGTCATTGATCTACAACAACATAGACATGCAAAAACTATCAGGACTAAGTTCATGATAAATTAAAGTTCAATTAATCATATTACTTAAGAACTCCCACTTAGATAGACATCCCTCTAGTCATCTAAATGATCACGTGATCCAGATCAACTAAACCATGTTCGATCATCACGTGAGATGGAGTAGTTTTCAATGGTGAACATCACTATGTTGATCATATCTACTATATGATTCACGTTCGACCTTTCGGTCTCAGTGTTCCGAGGCCATATCTGCGTATGCTAGGCTCGTCGAGTTTAACCCAAGTATTCTTCATGTGCAAAACTAGCTTGCACCCGTTGTATCTAAACATAGAGCTTATCACACCCGATCATCACTTGGTGTCTTGGCACGACGAACTGTAGCAACGGTGCGTACTTAGGGAGAACACTTATACCTTGAAATTTAGTAAGGGGTCATCTTATAATGCTACCGTCGTACTAAGCAAAATAAGATGCATAAAAAGATAAACATCACATGCATTCAAAATATGTGACATGATATGGCCATCATCATCTTGTGCTCATGATCTTCATCATCGAAGCATCGTCATGATCTCCATCGTCACCGGCTTGACACCTTGATCTCCATCGTAGCATCGCTGCCGTCTCGCCAACTATTGCTACTACGACTACCGCTACTGCTTGATAAAGTAAAGCAATTACATGGCGATAGCACTTCATACAATATAGTGACAACCATATGGCTCCTACCAGTTGCCGATAACTCTATACAAAACATGACATCTCATACAACAATTTATATCATGTCATGTCTTGGCCATATCACATCACAACAAGCCCTGCAAAAACAAGTTAGACGTCCTCTACTTTGTTGTTGCAAGTTTTACGTGGCTGCTACGGGCTTCTAGCAAGAATCGTTCTTACCTATGCATCAAAACCACAACGATTTTTCATCAAGTGTGATGTTTTAACCTTTAACAAGGACCGGTTGTAGTCAAACTCGATTCAACTAAAGTTGGAGAAACAGACACCCGCCAGCCACCTATGTGCAAAAGCACGCCGGTAGAACCAGTCTCATGAACATGGTCATGTAATGTCGGTCCGGGCCGCTTCATCCAACAATACCGCCGAATCTAAGTAAGACGTTGGTGGTAAGTAGTATAACTATTATCGCCCACAACTCTTTGTGTTCTACTTGTGCATAAAACATCTACACATAGACCTAGCTCTGATGCCACTGTTGGGGAACATGGTAATTTCAAAAAAAAATCCTACGATCACACAAGATCTATCTAGGAGATGCATAGCAATGAGAGGGGAGAGTGTGTCCATGTACCCTCGTAGACCAAAAGCGGAAGCATTTAGTTAACGCGGTTGATGTAGTCGAACGTCTTCATGATCCAACCGATCCAAGAACCGAACGTACGGCACCTCCGCGTTCAGCACACGTTCAGCCTGATGACGTCCCTCGAGCTCTTGATCCAGTTGAGGATGAGAGGCAGTTCCATCAGCACGACGGCCTGGCGACGGTGTTGATGATGTTACCGGTGCAGGGCTTCGTCCAAGCACTACGACGATATGACCGAGGTGTGTAACTGTGGAGGGGGGCACCGCACACGGTTAAGAGAACTTGATGTGCTTTGGGGTGCCCCCCTGCCCCCATATATAAAGGAGGAGAGGGGTAGGCCGGCCGGCCCTTGCAGGGCGCGCCAGGAGAAGGGAGCCCTACTAGGACTCCAAGTCCTAGTAGGATTCCACCTGGAGGAAGAGGGAAGGAAGGGAGAGAGAGAGGGAGAGGGAAAGGGGGTCGCGTCCCCTTCCCTTGTCCTATTCGGGCTCCCCATGGGGGGAACGCATCCCCGATGTGGGCTGTCCTCTCTCTGCCCTATGGCCCATGTTGGCCCATTGCTTCCCCGGGGGGTTCCGGTAACCCCTCCAACACTCCATTTTTACCCGAAACCACTCGGAACTCTTCCAATGTCCGAATAACATAGTCCAATATATCAATATTCATGTCTCGACCATTTCGAGACTCTTCGTCACATACGTGATCTCATCCGGGACTCCGAACAAACTTCGGTCATCAAAAACACATAACTCATAATACAAATCGTCATCGAACGTTAAGCGTGCGGACACTACGGGTTCGAGAACTATGTAGACATGATCGAGACATATCTCCGATCAATAACCAATAGCAGAACCTGGATGCTCATATTGGCTGCTACATATTCTACGAAGATCTTTATCGGTCAAACCGCACAACAACATACGTTGTTCCCTTTGTCATCGGTATGTTACTTGCCCGAAATTCGATCGTCGGTATCATCATACCTAGTTCAATCTCATTACTCACAAGTCTCTTTTCTCATTCTGTAATGCTTCATCCCACAATTAACTCATTAGTCACATTGCTTGCAAGGCTTATGTTGATGAGCATTACCGAGAGGGCCCAGAGATACCTCTCCGAAACACGGAGTGACAAATCCTAATCTCGATCTATGCCAACCCAACAAACACCTTCAAAGACACCTGTAGAGCATCTTTACGATCACCTAGTTACGTTGTGATGTTTGATAGCACACAAGGTGTTCCTCCGGTATTCGGGAGTTGCATAATCTCATAGTCTAAGGAACATGTACAAGTCATGAAGAAAGCAGTATCAATGAAACTGTAACGATCATAACGCTAAGCTAACGGATGGGTCTTGTCCATCACATCATTCTCCTAATGATGTGATCCCGTTCATCAAATGACAACACATGTCTATGGTTAGGAAACATAACCATCTTTGATTACCGAGCTAGTCAAGTAGAGGCACAATAGGGACACTATGTTTTTTCTATGTATTCACACATGTACTAAGTTTCTGGTTAATACAATTTTAGCATGAATAATAAACATTTATCATGAAATAAGGAAATAAATAATAACTTTTATTATTGCCTCTAGGGCATATTTCCTTCACATTAGTAAACGGAAAATGAACGAGTATCACCGGAAAAACTAAAATAAATCCAGAAAAATACAAGCACCAATTCCAAGTTTAGGACTTGAACCCTGGTGGGGCGGTTCCACCACAAAGGACATAATCATCTGAATGAACGAGTATCGCCGGAAAAACTAAAATAAATCCAGGAAAATACAAGCACCAATTCCAAGTTTAGGACTTGAACCCTGGAGGGGCGGTTCCACCACAAAGGACATAATCATTTGAGCTAGACTTGGTATGCTTACTTTACTTAAGTTGTTCCTTCTTACTCCCTCCGCTGGGTTTATTAGGCCTAAAGACAACTTTTCTTATACCAAGACACATAGTAATTTGTTCACATTAATTCTTTCATTCTACTCTCAATGCGCTCTCTTATATGCATGCAACCAATGAAAAATCACGCATGAAGTGTATTAATTTTCCAGCCATGACACCAACAACAATGGCTTCAATGCAACCAATGAAATGGTTGCATGCATGCACCTTTCCAAAGTGAGGCCTTATAAAAAGGGATATGCTTGTGATGCTGAGAGGCCTAATAAACCCGGATGGGGGGAGTATGCCTTTAAGATATACTCCCTCCGTCCTTGAAAGAGTGAACTTCCAACTTTGTTGGAAAGTCAAACTCTTTTATATTTGACCGTATTTATACAATAATACACCAACAATTATGCCATCAAATTAGTAGCATTAGATTCATGATAAAATATATTTTTCATCATATACCTATTTGATTTCACAAATACTAATATATTTTTGCACAAACTTGGTCAAACTTTGAGTAGTTGCTCTAGCAGTTTCGTAGGTGAGCTACGTGTGTGTGACGCCCGGATAATTAAGCTACAGTAACCCTCTCCTAATGATGCCATGTCATCGCTGTCACTTTAGTTAATCTCGCGATGGTTCAAAAACGATTCAAATTCAAATTTAACTTAAAGTCCAAAATAAAAGTTTTCAAACATGAAAGCTAAAATGTTCAAAGTGTGGCAAATAATCGATGGATATTTTTCATGTTGGAACAAACCTCTTTTGGATTCCGAAAGTGCCCCTGGAAATTATTTAGTGGTCCAGCATCTTTTGAAATTGACCTTTTCAATTTCTAAAAATGGTTAGGCAACTCCTTTTGACCCCATACTTTTTGTTCCATCTCAATTTATTGTGTTAGATTAGAATTATGTGCCACGTTTCGCTCAAAACAAAACTCTTATGGCACAAAAACAAAATGCAAACATAGGCAAAAAAGGAGTTAAACAAAAGAAAAGGAAAGACCCGATCAGCAAAAGAAAACAAAACCCCTCCCCACTAATTCCCCTGGGCCTTGGCCACTGGACAGGCCCAACCCACCGCCAGGTCGTTCCCCTTCGTCTGTTCATCGGGAGCTCGTGGACTGAGGGCGGCCGTACACGGCGCCGATGGCCACGGGGCGGCCATCCACTCCCCTTGGCGCCCTACAAGGTTGCTCCCTCCCCCCTGCGAAACCCTAGCCCACCGTTTTCCCCTCGCTCGTCTCTCTCCCTCTTAATTTCGTCCATGCCCGGGCGCAACCGTCGTCACGCCGCCATCGTTGTCGTGGTCGACGTCCACCACGAGCCGCAACGAGAAGACCAGGAGGTGGGCACCAGCGTCCTCGACACCTGGGTAGAAGGAGCTGTACCGCGGAGTCCCGAGCCTCCCCATCGACCTGTCTTCGTCACCACGGTCGTCGTCGCCGATTTCGTCAATCCGCTCGACCTCGTGCTTTCCCGGCTTCCCCGAGACCACTACGAGCACCAATGTGAGCATCCGGTCCTCCCCGACCCCCTCTTCCTCCTCCCCATGCCCCTTAGGCACCGATTCGCCGAGCTCCGCCCGTTGACCACCGTCGCGTACAGGCCTCTGACTGCGCCCCGCCTCTGACTGCGCCCTGCGTGCGTCCGCGTGCCCGCAGCCGCGCTCGCTGCAGCACCGTGGCTGCCCCGCGCTCGCCTCGCTCGTTACCGCCGGACCACGCCTGCTCCGGCCTGCCGCCGACCGCGTCGTAGTTGCCCCGCGCCCTACCCCCGCTCTCCCCTGCTCGCGTGCTGCTTGCCGCGGCGGCTACACTCGCCGCTGCTTCTCCCCCCCCCCCCCCCCCCCCCCCGCCTGCTCCCACTGAGCTGGCGCCCAGGGCCGCGGGCGCTTCCAGTGCGCCCCTGCCGGAGGCCGCCGCCGCTGCTGGTTGTGGCCGAGGCCGCCGGCACACTCGAGCGCCCGTGCGTGCCCGGCCGGCCCCTGTTTAGCTTAGGGGCAAACCCCCCTCTGATTAGGCTACCCCCTGCTAATTACATACTAACTAGTGGGCCCCTTAGATAAAACAGCTCACCAAATCCCTCTGTTAAAGTGTACAACCAATGACATGTGGCTCCCCCTTATTTTAGATTAAAGGAAAACCATTTCATAAGTCATTAGGACACTTACATGTGGGACCCCCCTGTACTATTCATCTGTTGAACGGTCAATGTTGACTGGGTCAACTGGGTCCCCCTTGGCCCACCTGTCATCCCTTGGGTACACTTCTGTGTACCCTGTGCTGGGTGCACATAGCATTTTTCCAATTAATTTCGAATTAAAAATAATTTCAGAATATTGGTAAAATTTTAGAAAATCATATAAAATAAACCGTAACTGGGATTAAAATAATTTATACATGAAAGTTGCTCAGAACGACAAGACGAATCCGGATACGCAGCCCGTTTGTCTGCCACACATCCCTAACATACCGAACTCGCAACTTTCCCCTCCGGTTCATCTGTCCGAAAACGCGAAACACCGGGAATACTTTCTCGGATGTTTCCCCCTTCACCGGTATCACCTCATACCGCGTTAGAACACGTCTAGCTCTGCTTGTTGTTCTGTTATGCACTTGCTTGCTATGTATTTGCTGTTTTCTCCCCCCTCTTCTCTCCGGTAGACCCCATGACGATGTTGATGCCCCTGTGGTCGACTACGTCACCGACGACCCCTCCTTGCCAAAGCAACCAGGCAAGCCCCCACCCTTGATCACCAGATATCGCCTATTCTTCTCTATACTGCTTGCATTAGAGTAGTGTAGCATGTTACTGCTTTCCGTTAATCCTATTCTGATGCATAGCCTGACATCGTTGCTACAGTCATTGATACCTTACCCGCAATCCTAAATGCTTAGTATAGGATGCTAGTTTATCATCATTGGCCCTACATTCTTGTCAGTCTGCCTTGCTATACTATCGGGCCGTGATCACTTGGGAGGTGATCACGGGTATATACTATACATACATACATACTATACAGATGGTGACTAAAGTCGGGTCTGCTCGAAGAGTACCCGCGAGTGATTCACGGATTGGGGGCTGAAAGGACCTTTGTCCCGACGGCCCTCTGTGTGGATCTTTGTGGCGGAGCGACAGGGCAGGTTGAGACCACCTAGGCGAGAGGTGGGCCTGGCCCTGGTCGGCGTCCGCGGTTGCTTCATAATAACACGCTTAACGAGACCTTGGTATTTGATCTGAGTCTGGCCATTTGGTCTATACGCACTAACCATCTACGTGGGAGTAGTTATGGGTATCCCGGCGTCGTGGTATCAGCCGAAGCCTTCGTGACGTCAGCAACTGAGCGGCGCGCGCCGGATTGGACTGGAACGCCACTAGGCTAGGTCTGCTTCCGGCCGCCCACGCAACGTGCAGGTGTGCTCAGGGCGATGGGCCCAGACCCCTGCGCGCTTAGGTTTAGACCGGCGTGCTGACCTCTCTGTTGTGCCTAGGTGGGGCTGCGACGTGTTGATCTTCCGAGGCCGGGCATGACCCAGGAAAGTGTGTCCGGCCAAATAGGATCGAGCGTGTTGGGTTATGTGGTGCACCCCTGCAGGGAAGTTAATCTATTCGAATAGCCGTGTCTCTCGGTAAAAGGACGACCCGGAGTTGTACCTTGACCTTATGACAACTAGAACCGGATACTTAATAAAATACACCCAGATAAGTTCCACAGACAACCCGGTGATCGCTTTTCCACAGGGTGACGAGGGGAGGATCGCCGGGTAGGATTATGCTATGCGATGCTACTGGAGATGCTACTTGGAGAGACTACTTGGAGATGCTACTTGGAGGACTTCAATCTACTCTCTTCTACATGCTGCAAGACGGAGGCTGCCAGAAGCGTAGTCTTCGACAGGATTAGCTATCCCCCTCTTATTCTGGCATTCTGCAGTTCAGTCCACTGATATGGCCCTTTACACATATACCCATGCATATGTAGTGTAGCTCCTTGCTTGCGAGTACTTTGGATGAGTACTCACGGTTGCTTTCTCCCCCTTTTCCCCCCCTTTCCTTTCTTTCTAGTTGTCGCAACCAGATGCTGGAGCCCAGGAGCCAGACGCCACCGTCGATGACGACTACTACACTGGAGGTGCCTACTACTACGTGCAGCCCGCTGACGACGACCAGGAGTAGTTTAGGAGGATCCCAGGCAGGAGGCTTGCGCCTCTTTCGATCTGTACCCCCAGTTTGTGCTAGCCTTCTTAAGGCAAACTTGTTTCAGTTATGTCTGTACTCAGATATTGTTGCTTCAGCTGACTCGTCTATGATCGAGCACTTGTATTCGAGCCCTCGAGGCCCCTGGCTTGTATTATGATGCTTGTATGACTTATTTATGTTTTAGAGTTGTGTTGCGATATCTTCCCGTGAGTCCCTGAGCTTGATCGTACACATTTGCGTGCATGATTAGTGTACGATTGAATCGGGGGCGTCACAATGTGGTAGCGGCCAGAAGCTCTGGCACGAGGCCAATAGGGCGGAGAAGGGCATAGGTGACTGCGCGGCTTGCTTCGAGCCTGCAATGGGCTTTGGAGGACCTCACCTGAGCTACGACTAGCTGGCGGGCTGGGAAGCTGGGACTAGAGGCGCGAGAGGCTCTTTGGCCATCGGATCTGAGATCGGGCGGTCGGATTTGATGGGTGGTGGTGGAGGTTGGCTAGGGTTTGAGGGGAGCAAATCGAGATATGATAGGCTTGTGGGTGGCAGCTAGGGAAAAGGAAGGGTTTGTCTCCTACAATTTAGGGTTCCGCACAACTAAAGGAGTGAGGTTGCCTTACATAGCGAGGCGTAGGTGGTTGGCCATCATGGGCTACTGGGCTACAAAAGGAGCGAGGAAAAAAGAGGCAGCCCATTTAGCGCTTTTATTTTCTAAACCATTTATTATTTAAATGACTATAGGGCATTTATATTTATTTGTTGGACGCATCAAACGAGCTAAAAATTTGTGTGTCCCCTCTATACTATAAAGAGACCGCACAAAATAATTCACCCAATTCGGATTTTGTTTAACAAATGAACATGAAAATATCTCCACTTGCTTAAATGATGGGTTTGAACTATAAGTGATAATCAGGCTTGTGATAAAATTGCAAACAATTTGGGTAGCTCTAAATACCAAAAAAAGAGTGTGTAGAAGATTTTGGGGGTCTTGGTCTATAAGATCAAAAGGGAAAATGGGTTTACTCATTCACCATTTAAAAAAAAGACAAAATGCAATATTCAAACTTGTTAATTAATGTCATATGATGCCGATGTAATGCTTATGAGATGCATATGATGTATAAAAAAACAAAATACGCAATTATATCTAGGCCATTACTCCTGGGTTGTTACACCTAGGCCATAGCACCCACGCTCACTTTTCCCTATACGATTGCCCACCTATTTGAACCAACGAATCTCAAAAAGGGCTTTCGAGAGCTCATATTGGGCGCTTAACGAGGCGAATTGGTGCTTTAATGTTCGCGACGACACTTCAGGGGCTGCGGCCCATTAAGGCACTCCCTCTCTAGCCTATGGATAGCTGATTTGTCTTCACTCACTCGCTCGGCCTCGGCATCTCTTCGCGCCCTCGCAAGTGAACATGTTGAAGAAAAAAAATCACCATATGTTTTTGTACATAAAAATATATGGTAAAAAAATGTTTTTTAAATGTCTATGAATTTTAGTTCATGAATTTTAAGAATGCTTGTGAATAAAAAAGTATTCACGGATTAAAAAGATGTTCATGAATTTGAAGATAGTACACGAATTGTGATTTTTTTCATGAATTTGAAAAATATCAAAAAATTTAATAAAAGTTCATGAGTTAAAAATAGTTCACAAATTTTATAAAATGTTCACAAGTTTGAAAAAAGATCACTAATTCAAAAATATGCTTGAACTTTAAAAAAAATATAAATGTAAAAGTAAACCGAGGAAAAAACACTATAAATTAGGCAGATGAAACAGATGAAAGAAAAGGCACAAAAAAACTGAGATGGCCGAACCTTCTGAAAAGTTTGAAAAAAAATCCACACCATTTGTTTTTGCTTTATGAACCGACCCGTTAAGAAAGGAAGCTAGAGTGGAGGTGTACGATGTGTAACCAACACACAGTATCCAACCCTTAACACGTCGGATCAGAAATTTCAAGGTTTTCCTCCAGGACCAAGTAGAAGAGGAAGATAACGTAATTTCCTATTCGGCGCACTTCCTATGGGACACTCACTGTGCCTGATCCCTATTTGGCACTCGATGCACCGGTTATAGGTGTTGCCGCAAACCAGCACACACTCCCTTCCCCTTTGGGTTTGGCCTACTATTTTTTTTCCGGTTCCCAAATGTGGAAATTTCTATTTGCCGCTCGCTGCGGCAAGTTGTCGAGCCGACGCACAGGTGGAGATCGACGAGCATTCATATGGGCCGGCCCGTTAAATGTTCGAGCGATTCCGGTTTTGGGCATCTTCTAGGTGGTTCCCATTGGCTTTTTCGGTTTTAGGAACCTTCTAGGAGGTTCCTCAAGCGTTTTTTCTTTCTTTTTTTTTCTTTTTCTTCTTCTATTTCTTTTTTGCCTATTTTTCCTTTTCTCTCCTTTTTATTTTTGCTGTTTCTTTTTCTTTCCATCTTATTTGTTTTGCCTTTTTCAAGTTTATATTATTTATTTAAAGATGTTCATTTTTTTAAATGTTCATAAATTTCAAATATTGTTTGCGTGTCTCATAAAGTTTTCGAAACTTTACACAAATGCTCTTGTTTCCAAATTTTGCTCCTACATTTACATAATGTTCCCGAACTTCAAAAATAATTTAGAACATCAAAAATAGTTCAGAACTTCAAAATATGTTCATATTTAAAGTTTTTGTTTTACGATTTTCGAAAATTGCTTACATATTTTAAAAATGTTCACATTTTCCAACTTGCGTCAAAAATTGTTCAAATGTTCAAATACGTACATGTCTTTTCAATTTTTCAAATAACTTTCATAAAATGTTTGTGATTTACGGAAAAAGTTCGCAAGTTTGAAAAAAAATGTTCGCTTTTTGCAAATCTTTTTCATGTCTCAAAAAATGTTGAGAAGTTGAAAATTTTCCCCTTTTTCCATATTTTGTTCACAAATTCAAAAAAGGTTCGTGATTTTTCAAAAAACAAGTGTGCAAAGTTGAAAAATGATTGCTTTTTTAGATTTTTTGGGGGTTTCAAAAATTTCTCAGGCATTAAAAAATGTTTGTACTTTATCAGTTATTGTTCATAAAATTTAGAAAAATTTCATGATTTTATAAAATGTTTGCAAATTTGGGAAAGAGTCGCCTTTTCAAAATTTTGTTCAGAGTTTCAGATCATTCACAGAAGCAAAAAATGTTCGCTTCCTCACCTTCTAAAATTTTAGGGTCACGTGTTTAAATTTGTTCAGAACCCTCCCCCCCCCTCTATAATTTTCAAGATTAAAAAATACTCGAATTTTCCATAGAATGTTCACTTTTTGAATAAATTTCAAATTTGATATGTTTTCATTAAATAAATTTTCTCTTTCCTAAAAAAATGCATTTGAAATTCCCCAAAATATTTTGATCTGTCGCCTCTTTTAGTTCTTTTAAACCCTATTGTATTTTCATACAGCAATTATCTTGTGTTCCACTGGTTGTGTACCTGTCATTACTTCCACGATGTGTGGAGTTTGATTCCTCGCACGCCCAACTTTTTTAGGAATTTTATGCCACTGGAAATGGTTTTTAAAAGCTTCTGCTGCACAATAATCAAGAAAGGTCATCAGCTCAAGCGGCTTGGGACACAAAGTCAGGAGTTGCGACTTTGAATCCAGCCTCTAGCACGGGAGCCACTAGTTGGGCCGGCCAGGCGCGAGTGAAACAACAGCCTCGTTTGATTTTTTTTCTTTTACTTTTTTATACTTCCAAATATTAAAATAAATATGTTACCAAAGTCAGTCTATATTAAAACATATGAAATTTTTTGACCAAGCATTAGAAAAAAGTTAAATGTATATAGAGAAAATGTTTATCACTTATATTAAAAATGTATAAAAAATAAAATCTGTATGAAATAATTTAGTTATATATTTAAAACATATTAATCCAGCATTTGAAAAAATGTTGGACAAGTTTGTGAAAAATGTTAAGCAATCATTTGGATAATGTTAAATGTGCATAGAAAAATTGTTGACCATGTATTGTAGAAATGATGAAACTAATTTTCACACGTATCTAAATTTTTTATTAGGTATTTGAAAACATTGTAGATTAAATATTCGCAAAATGCTAAATGTGCAAACTAAAAATGTTGACCATGTAATATAAAAATGATGAAAGAAATTTGCTTACTTATCTAAAAATGTTATTCAAGCATTAGAAAAAATTGTTGAATAAGTATTTGAAAATATTAAATGTGTATAGAAAAATATTTGACTATGTAATCAAGTATTTAAAAAATGTTGGACAAGTATAATGTTAAATATGTATAGAAAAATGTTGACCATGTAACAAAAAATGATTTTCAAATGTTAATATTGCATTTAGACAATGTTAATCAAGCATCTGAAAAATATATTAAAATATGCATAGAAAAAATGTTGACCAAGTATTTGAAATTTTTTATCGAGCATTTGAAAAAAAGATTATAAGTGTGCATAGGAATAATGTTGACCAGGAATCCAAAAAAGGTTAGTATTGTATTTGAAAAATATTTAAGATTGTATTTGAAAAATGTTAATCTTGTATTTCAAAAAATGTTAATCAAGCATTAGAAAATTTAAATAATAAAATGTTAAACGTGTATTAAGAAAATATAGTTGACATATAAAAACATGTGGAATGAAAAGAAAAAGAAAAAAGGGAAACAAAAATTGAAACCGAGAAAGAAACAAAACAAACCCAAATAACAAAGAAAATGAAAATAAAACCGAATAAATAATAGAAAAACAAATGATAAAAATGGACAAGAAAACAAGAAAAGAAGCGAAAATATAAAAAGAAATTGAAGAAAACCAAATAAACAGAAGAAAATGGAGAAAGAAAAGAAAAAAACCAGGAAACTCGTGGAAATCCAGCTATTTTCCTTATAGTAGTTCACGCCCAAGGTATTTAACATGAATTTAATGTTCGTCAGAGGCTATTTAAAATGGAGAAAGAAGTAAAAAAACCAAAAAATATCAGAAATAATAAAAAAAATACAGAGAAACAAAAGAAAACTCGGTTCTTTTGCCTGAAGTAGATTTCGCCTCCTATCTATCGAAGAACGCTATGGTGGGCGGTGGTTAGCTGCACCAAGCACTAACCGAACGACCTGGGGCCGAATCACCTTGCGCCCGCTATTTCTCCCTACCAATTATATTTTAGTATTTGCTTATATGGGTCAGCCCGTACTATAGCTGCTTTATGCCAGAGTTTGTTCCATCTCGCGTATAGCGATATGTAGTTGCCGCACTAGCACGCGGCGTTTTCCTTATTTGTTTTGCGCGTCGCGGGGTTAGCTACCATGGCCGGTCCGTTAGTTCAGCACTCTATGCGAAACTCCAACATTCTGTTGCAGAAGGCAACAAATAGGAAGTCCTCGCAATTGTTTCGTCACGCGCACAGTTTCTGTTTAACATGTATGCCGCACGCAGTTCCTATGCTATCAAAATGGATCAGCCCACACAGATCAGTCCGGTGGGCCACTCCATTTAGATAACAAGGTCAGTGTAGTTTTTGCGTTTTGTTTTTATTTTATTTTTTATTTTTTGTTTCTTTTTTAAGAAGTTCACAAGTTTCAAAAAAAATCTTTCGAAATTGTATAGCTTTAAAAAATGCTCGGAATTTCAAAATTTCTTCACCTTTAGTTAAAAGTGTTTACAGTTTAATTTTTTTTCACTTTTTCCATAAAACTTCAGAATTATTCAACAATTCAAAAAAATTCAGAAAATTGAAAATTGGAATTTAAAATTCTATTCCATTTTTCAAATTTATTTCTGTTTTGAGTAAATGGCTGATATTTTACAAAATGGTCACCGTTTTCAAAAATTCTTTGTATTTGCGAAACTTGGTCACAAATTTATAGAAATGCGCAGAAATTTCAAAAAAAACAAAGTTAATAAATGTACACAAATTTCGAATAAATATTTTAAAATTTCAAAATTGATCATGTTTCTGAAAAATGTTCATGGAGTTGAAAGTTTTTCATGTTTTCAAAAAGAAATTTGTTACTTTTCCCCAACTTCACTTGCCTTTTTTAGCTGTTGCTACAGTAACTCGCATGGTACAATAGCTGGTGCTGGACTAACGCGTGTGCTGCAGCAAATCCACCGTGGTACAGTCGAGCTGCCCTCGTGTGCGTCATGACCCTATTGGACGCAGCAAGCATCCAATAGAGCTCCCGAATAGAACACTTAATGTTTGTCAGGCCATATTTTCCACCCTAGCCTACAATTTAAGTGAATCATCGACATCAAACTGGGCCTGTTAACCCGTCAACTAGCTAAGATTGACTAGTGAGGCAGCAGGCCCGGAATAAAGTAGGACAACACTACGTGTCGCCTTACGCTAGTTGTAAGAAGCGCTTGCTTCAAACGCACAATACATAGGCTCGGCCCAAAAACATCCGCACCTCGGTCACTTGCTACTCTACCGCCAGTCGTGGCTGGGTAAGCCGTGCCTGGGTCGCTTTTGTCGTTCATTCTTTCTTTTTCACATTTAGATTAAAATAACTAGATTTAAAAATAGTAATTTACTTCAAAAAATTAAGACCACAAAATTCAAAATGATTAACACGGTATAAGCACAATTTAAAAGAAAGTTGATAGCTTAAAAAAACGTGACAGTGAAAAATGTTCCAGTGTTTTTGTACAAATGTGCATACAATATTTTAAAAATTGTCATAATATATGAAAAAATATACAATGCGTATGAAAAATGTTAGGTGTACTAGCAGTAAGGCCCGTGCGTTCCAACGGGAGAAAACAATACCGCACACTCTTAATTTACAAAAAATGTTTTATAATCTGGGAATTTGTAGCTATTTCTGAAATACATGAAGAGTTAAAAAGGTTGTTCAAAAGATAAAGGATTTTTTAATCACAAAAATATATTTTTTGTCTAGAAAATAATATTTTTATGGTCTCCTCTTGACGAAGGTACTTGCGCCCCTATTTCATCACTATTTCTTGACATACATGTCGTAGGTATTGGTCCATGTTTCATCACTATTTATTTCTTATCAAACTTGTCCTTTATTTTTATTTTTTGTCATGCATGCCCCCTTTTTACTTTTTTTCATGCATTTTCTCTTTTTCTTCTTCTTATATATAGGAGAATAGCGCAACATCTCATCTTTATCACATCTCCTCTGCATTTTCTCTTTTATTTATTTTATAGCGGACATCCCATTTTTATTGGGTCCTTTTATTTCTTTTCATGCATGTCCTTATTTATTGGGTATCTCTAATAAATTTATCTTCAATCTGATGTCTAATCCTGATTTTACTGAGGTGTTCATCCCCAATCTGAATCAGTACCGGTATGAAAAAAAGACGAATAATGCATTGTTGATTAACATTGCAGCCTAGATAGTATTTTTTAAATTGTTAACAGGTAAAATAACACCATATTTAGATTCTACATAATTTTCTAATCAAATTCCATATATAATATGTTAAATTTGGAGTTACAGTTTAAAAGATATGAGTATTTTAAAAAACATTTGATATATAGCGCGGGTTAATCTCAGAAACATCAGGGGATTTTCTATAAAATAGCTTGACGGACTAAGAATATCTATTTCTTTTATTAGTAAGTATAGATAAGAAAATTTTACAAGGTTTATGAAAAATATTAATCATGCATTTCATAATGTTAATCATGTAAAACAATTATACATCAAAATGTATATTTGAAAAAACGATTAATCACATACTTGCAAAATCATAAAAGTCTATAAGAAAAATGTTTGTATTGTACAAAAAATGAACAATATGTATGAAAAAAATAGACATCAAAACATATATATGGAAAAAATAGTCATATATGTGAATTTTTTAACGTGTTTGAATATTTTTTCCACATGTATATGAAAAATGTACAATTATCATGAAAAAATGGCAGAAAAAATATATATGAAAATCATTAATAATTTTTTTGAAAAATGTTTAACAAAGTATAAAAAAGAGGTTTGTACTATACAAAAAAATGTGCATTCTCTATGAAAAAAATTCGCATCAAAATATTTTTTTTTTGAAAATTTTAATCATGTAAACTAGAGATGATAAATGTGTATAGAAAATGTTCCACTTGTATATCGAATATGTATTAACATCTATTTAAAATGTTAAATATGTCTATAAAAATGTTCTCAACATATACAAAAATGTTAAATATGTCTATAAAAATGTTCCCGGTGTATACAAGAAGTGTATATTTGTGTGTGAAACATCATTGACATTGAAAAATGTTCACGGTGTATTTAAAAGAAATGATCATGTATTTAAAAAAGTGTTAAAAGCACACATTAGAAAAAAAATGTACATTACGTACTTCAGATATTCAACTAGTATTAGTGAAATGTTTGAAAATGTACACAAAAACGTACATTATATACTGTACAAAACTAGAATGTTCTGAAGAAAAAATAGTCGATGAAAACTGACAAAGAAACAAATAAAACCCCAAATAAAAAAGAAAGGATGCAGTGAAAAGCAAGAAAGAAATAATGAAAAAGAAAGAAAACCAAAAACAAAGAAAAAACCGAAGAAAGACAAAGAAAAAAGAAAGGAAAAACCCAAGTGAAAACCGAGAAAGAAATAATGCAACCGATGAAATCATAGAAAAACTAAAATGAAAAATAAGAACTGCAAAAACTGAGAAAGAAACGAACAAATAAAAAGGCAAAGAAAACATAAAACCCAGAAAAATTGTGAAATAAACAAAGACAACCAAATGAAAAAAAAAACAGAAAAAGGTGGACTGAACAAACGAACAACACAAACGAACTAGAAGTCGGCGAATGGGAAAAACAAAACCCGAAATCCATCGGCACGGAAACGAAGGAAAAGGGAAATCATTCTGCTCCTTCCAAGAAACACCCTATTTTCCACACACACTACTGCAAACTGTCTTTTCCATTTGTTGAGAAATTTGCGGGCGCCCCACTAGGCTGGCTCCTTTTCCTTTTTTTGGTTTTCTCTTTCTTTTTATGTTATTTTTTCTTTCTTTTTTCTCCTCATTTTTATTTTTCTGTTTTTTCGTTGTTCTTTTTGTTTTCTTTGTTTTTTTATTTTTCAAAGCTTATTTCTACTTAAAACCAGTTAAAAACTAAAATATTGTCAAAAAATAGTGTCATTTCAAAATATGTTCAACATTTCAACAAATGATAGCATTTCAAAAAATGTTTAGGAATTTCAAAAAAATGTCCATGATTTCAAGTTTTAATCACAAATACAAAAATGTTCCCTTTTTCAATTTTTTGTTCAAAATTATTAGAATTTTTCCTGATTCACACAATATTCGGGAATTTAAGGTATTGCTTCTATGGGATTTTCCCCTTTTCGGATTTTCGGCTTTCCACCGGTCTTTCTTAGATTTTCAACAAAAAAATAGAGAAAAAAATTATGTGCAAAACACATATTTTTGCTTGCCTATTGGAAACGGAAAAAATATGTTTTTTTCCTTCCGCTAGAGGTAAGGTATTGCTTCTATGAGAGGCACGACAGTGTCTCTTGGAAACGGCTTTCAGAAAGGGAAAAAATGTGCTCACGGTGTGGTTTTTTTGTCCGGGTTTTTTCATGAAAAAATGTTCTCAAAACCTATTGACATGGAATCTAATTTTGAAGATCTCGACTCAAGGAATCCAATGATGAAAACGATTCGAGATTTGGACGCACGGTTTAAGAGATAAAATAATTTGAATAAATGAATCTACGAAAAAAGGGAAAGCTCTTAGGTTGTGACAAGTGGCGCACATACAATGCGCCATTTATCGCAACCTGGAAAGGTAAAAGTGATCTTTGGAAGAAGTACTTCTTAATTAATGATTTGGGCTTGAGACGCATTCACTACAGCGTCGTCAATAGGACGGCCTAGGCGGGGCTCCGCGTGTACGTCACGAGGCTATTTTGACGTAATACATGTCAAAAAGGAACTCCTCTTCGGGAGCACCTATTTGACGTATTCTGTGTCAAGAAGTCATTCTTTCGCACAGGATTCACGCGACTGGGCCGGCCCGTTAGGATTGAAGTCGCGCGAGAATTTTTTGTAAAAATAAAACTGCGCCCCAGCTGGAATTCGAACTACAGCTGAGAAGGTGAAAGTGATCTTTGAAAGAAGTACTTCTTAATTAGTGATTTGGGCTAGCATCGTTAATGGCTGGCCCAGGCGGGGCTCCGTGTGTACGTCAGGAGGCTATTTTGACGTAATACATGTCAAATAGGAACTCCTCTCCGGGAGCACCTATTTAACACATTATGTGTCAAAAAGTCATCCTTTTGCACAGGATTCACGCGACTGGGCCGGCCCGTTAGGATTGAAGTTGCGCGAGCAAAAATTCGTAAAAAGAAAACTGCGCCCCAACTGGAATTCAAACTACAGACCTCTCGTGTGTGCACGCATCTTGCTAGCCACCACACCAGCTGAGCCTTTGTGGCAAATATTTGGCTCGAAGTCAAATGAACTAAAAAGGCCGGCATAAATTGAGCATTACTTAGAAACTGTAAACAATTTTTTGACATTACAGAACAAAATTTTGAATTTTAGAATAATTTGAAAATCCTGAAGATTTTTTGTATACGTGAACAAAAAATTGAAAATGGAAAACATTTTTTGTAAAGTGCAAGCAAAATTTCAAATTTCAGAAACATTTTGAAATTGATGAAGATATTTTGAAAACAGGTACAACTTTTGAAATGCAGAACAAAATTTTGAACATGAGAAAAAATTTAAAATCCTGAAGATTTTTTGTGTACGTGAACAAAAAAAATGAAAATGGAAACATTTTCTGTAAAACACGGACAAATTTTCAATTTCCAGAACATTTTTCGAAAACAGAAACATTTTTAAATTAGTGAACATATTTTTAAAACAGGTACAACTTTTGAAATGAAGAACAAAATTTTGAACACGAGAACAATTGTAAAATCCCAAAGATTTTCTGTATACGTGCACAAAATATTGAAAATGGAAAAAATTGGTAACTTCAAACATTTGTTGTATAACAGAAAAAAACAATCCCAGAACATTTTTGGAAAATGCAAACATTTTATAAATTGGTGAGTCAATTTGAAAATTGGTACAACTTTTCAAATGCAGAACAAAATTTTGAATCCGATACAATTTGAAAATCCCTAAGATTTTCTGTATACATGATTTTTTTAAAATGGAAAAAAATTTCTATTTAAAAAAATTTGTATAACATGAACAATTTTTAAACTTCGAACAATTCTTAAAATACCGAAAGAGAATTGGAAACAAAAAAAATTGAATATTTGGAACAATTTTGAATTATGCAATTAATAGAAACAAAAAAGAGGAAAAGAAAAAGGAAACAAAAAATAAAAAATAAAAAAGGACGAAAAAAGAATGAAAAAAAGGAAGAGAAGCTGGTTCAGGAACCTTCTAGAAGGATCCTACAACCGAGAAAACCAGCTAGGAATCTTCTAGAAGGTTCTCAAAACCGAAACTGCATGCTATACGTGCATGTGTAGATGGGCTGGCCCAATCAATTGCGCCCTGTACGTTCGATCGACACTTTGATGCATAGAGCCTCAAATAGGGAATTCCCTCCTCTCCCGGAGAATCCTATTTGGCGCTGCAGGCACCCATTACAGTGCAATTTTGCAAAACAGCGCCTGCAGCAATCCAAACTGGGCCGGCCCATTAACGTATTTTTTTGTTTTGCAGAGACGTTAAAAAGATGAGAGAATTGGGAATCAAACCCACGCCGGACTCGTTAAGATTGCTGCGCTCTAACCACTACGTCATTGAACTCCTACTGTGCTAAGTTAGTTAGCTCATGCATTTTATTTCGTTTCTTCTGGTTCACGAACCCCGGTTTTGGGAAGTTCCCAGAAGCTTCCCAAACCAGGTTTTCCCGGCTCGCGGTTTAGTTTACGAATGATTTTATTCGGGTTTTCCTTTTTCTTTCTTTCTTTTTTTTTTCAATGCATGATTCTTTAAAATAATATCATGTTTTTTAAAATCTATGTACTTTTTTTAGATTACATGAACTTTTTTCAAATTCGATGTACTCTTTTTTCAAATTCGATAAACTTTTTTAAAATTCCATGAACATTTTTTGAATTCGATGAACTTTTTCCGGATCACATGAACTTTTTTCAAATTTGACGTACCTTTTCTGAATTCAATGAACTTTTTTTAAAAAAATCGATGAACTTTTTTTAAATTTTGAACTCTTTTTTCAAATTCGATGAACTTTTTTCAGATTACATGAACTTTTTTAAAATTTCATGAACATTTTTTGAATTTGATATACTTTTTTTTAAATCAATGAACTATTTTCAGATTACATGAACTTTTTTCAAATTTGATGAGCTTTTCCTGAATTTGGTGAACTTTTTTTTTCAAATTCGATGAACTTTCTTCAGATTTGTGAACTTTTATCAAAATCCATGAACTTTTCCAAAGTCACAATTTCTTTCATATAATTCAAAAAACTGAAGCGATATAATAGAGGGATGGCTCTATGCAATAAAATAGCGGACAAAGTGTTCTTAGGGTTTTGCCGTTGTTCCTAATCAGTAACGTCAGGTAGTTCGACTGGTAGTGAGTCTTGTACGTGAAGTGGATGCGCGCGTGAGTTCGATACCTATTGAAAGAAGGAGCGCCAGCGGGCGCCGGCAGCGCCGGATACAGTGGCGGAGCCAGAACTTTTTTGGAGACTGGGCAAGTTCAGCCTAAGTGTATAGTCTAGAAATCTAAAATCGGGTATCGGATAAACAACATATAATACAACACAAAACTTTCAAACCACAAATCCACATTAATAATGAAGTGAAAACATAAACATAATAGTCTAACAAAATATAGTTCAATAGAGTAAGTAAATTTGAGAATTGACAACAGAGGCAAACTCGCCATGTATCCAACAAAAGTAAAGCCACACATACCAGTTGTCATTGTGCAATTTCTTCCACCATGATCAAAAGCACCTCTGACTTTCATTTTTGTCAAAAAGAAAATCATATAATCATCCTTGCATAAAGACAAACTCGCCATGTCGCAAAGTCCCAAAAGACACTACAAGATAAAAAATGGATTTGTAACTGAAATTAATTTAGTTGTGAGATGTGAATATATTCAAAATAGGAAGATTGTAAAAATAGAGATGGTTAGATGGAACATATCAAAATTCCCCTAAGTCTTCAACAAAGCATTCCCTAAATTTAAGCCCTAAGTATATTTGTTCATTGCAAATGACTTTTCAGATGTAAGGAAATCATCAAACACTTCCGTATCAAACTCTTTCTTCTGGAGGCCTGTAGTAGTAATTTAGTACCCCCTCTCTCCGTTTCTAAATATAAGCCTTTTCAAAGATCTTTTGATACAGACTACATACGGATGCATATAGATGTATTTTAGGGTGTAGATTCACTTATTTTACTCCGTATGTAGTCCATATTGAAAGAGTTAGGCCTTTTAGAGGCCGAGCTACATGAGTCTCGGAATCACAGCCCAGCGTCCGGCCATTGGGATAGGTGAGCTGTAGGTTTTTCTTTCCTATACGTGTTAGATTCTCGTGATATACAGAGGTGCCGTGGGCAGGTGTGCTCACATTATACATGAGCCGCCGGTGAGTTACAGTGTTCGCCCGAACATGTGCGTGGTGCTGTGGGTGGATTTGAATTTGCAGAGATGCTCGTGGGGCTATGCCGATGGGAATAATAAATGAGGTCAATGGGTGTGGTGGGCAGATCTTTTAAAACATGAACGACTTTTTAAAGTACGCAAATATTTTCTTAAAACTGCGTGAACTATTTCTTAAAAAGTGCATGAATATATTTTTGAACGGTGTGACCACTTTCTTTAACATGATGAGACATTTTTTGAACTATAGATGAACAATTTCGAAATACACTATGTATACTTTAATGCAAGGTATTTTACATTACAAGATGATTTTTTTTAAATCATGATGATTTACTTTCTTAAAACATACAATGAATAAGTTTAATAAGCGATGGAAATTTCTTAAATACACGACGAGCATTTCTTGAAAACACGATGAACATTTTAAAAGTACCACGATTTTGTTAAGAAACAGTGAACATTTTTTTAAAATACACCATGAATATTTTCCCAAATTCATGATGACCGTTTTTGAAATACACGATGCAATTTGTAAATACACTATGAACAATTTTGACGCATGACATTTTTTAATACACAATGAAGCTTTTTGAAAATGATGGTGAATATTTTGAATACACAATGAACAATTTATATAAATATGACGGACATTTCTAACACAAGTTGAGCAGTTTTCTTAAAATGAACGAGAAACACTTTGAAACTACAAAAGGCTTGTTTTACGACACAGTGAATTTTTTTCAAAAATACAAGATGAATATTTTATTAAAAAACACGATGACCGTTCTTCAAAATACATGATAAACATGTTTAAATACACTTGCATTACAGAAATGTCTGCCGTGTTTTCCAAAAAAGGTTCATAGTGTGGCGCCGCAATCAAAACTGTTCTTAGTGTGTATTTTAGAAATATCCATCGTGTATCTTAAAAACAGTCATCGTGTTTTAAAAATATGGTCATTGTGTCTTCAAAAAGGCTCTTCGTACTTTAAATATGTTCATCATGGTTCTAGAAAATGTTCAACATGTATTGATAATGATCATGTTTTAAGAATGTTCATCATTTCTAAAAAACTTCATCGTGCAATAACAAAATGCCGGAGCGCCATCGTACATCCTCCGGAGTGCCGCCTGACCTTCATCTTGGTTTGGGCGGGGGGGGGGGGGGGGGTGGATTCATTAGGGCATTTTCAACGCGAGGTGGTAGGGAAAATTTTCCCATCGGATTGTCAGTTACGCCTTCAGTTCCCGGCATCTGATGCCGCAAGGACGCAAAACAAGGCAGCGAGTGCTTGCCCATTTTTCTCCACAAGATGAGGCAGCCAACCATGTTTCAACCCGTATTTAGCGCTGATGGTTAGCGCCCAGCGTTGGATCAGGTAACGCTTAGAGCTTTTAAACTCCTTTCAGGAGAAAAAAGGGTAAGCACTTGCTGCCTTGTTTTGCGTTCCTGCGGCATCGGACGCCAGAAATTAAAGGCGTAACTAACAATTAGATGGGAAATTTACCCTAGCGCCCTCCCTAGCGCCTGGCGTTGAAAATGCCCTTAGAGAATTGCTCGAGCGTCCATCCTAATAACCATAAAAATGTTATGAAAAGGGGAATATATTAATATCAAGTAGATATCCATTACACCCAGTCTCTGCACCTACAAGATGTCTAAAAACATCCTGGATGCACACAGCCAAAAAAACAAAAAAAAAAAGAAAAAAAATGTAAGCCGATAGGTGATTATTGGGGGGCCATTTTTTTATTAAACGGCTAGCAAGTTTGGACATGCATATCAAGCCACACGGGTGCCCATGTTCCTCATGGTTCTCATTTGAACATGTTGGAGGGTACGAAGGTACGTGTGCATGCGGAGGTACATGGGATTGCACTGTCAATAAAGGTAGGATACGGTGGCTGGTAAAGCGCTACAGGGTGAAATACGAGCGAATAATACACGGTTGCCCCGCGTCGCCACTGATCGCTACCTAGCCTAACGTGCAGGATAACGAGCGCCAGGCAGCTCGGCCTCCAAACGGCATTTCCGATATTGAAATCATGAAAAAAGCTTATATTTAGGAATGGAGGGGGTAGTAATTAACACTTTAACTAGCAGCACAGAACGGAGGAGCACACTGCTGCTGCTACTGTCTTGAAGTTGTACACTCAGTTGATGATATATCATCATCACAAAAACTAACTAAAAGCTTATCTGACAAGAGCAATTCAGAATTTAGATGCAGCTACTCCACAAACGTGATGTTAGGCACGCTGCTGCTGCTGCCACTGTGTAAACTTGCACTTGAGATCTTGGTTGCGCTTCAGTCCCTAGCCCAAGCAAATTATTCAAAGATGACTAGATGAGGGATCCCTAGACCCTAGCCCTAATTACCATGGAGGATTCTTACTTTCTTAGAGAAGGACCTGCCAAAGATGAGAGAAAGGAGGGGATGAGGGACGAGTAGAGAAAGGAGGGGATGAGGGACGAGTAGACCTGCATCCGCGCCGGACGTCCGCTCGCCACCGGCCGTGCGTAGCCGTCTAGGGCTAGCCGCCAGCCCCTGTTGCCCAGTCCCTGCCCTTGCCGCCTGTGAGGAACCAAGAGACGGGGAATCGGAGACATCTCCGCCGTATGTATTCTCTCGCTTCATTTGTTTTCCGCCTAGGCTACCAGCCGGTGAGAAAAAAGGCCTAACTATTTTTTTGCTCGGGTAAAACAAGCTAGCGAACATGTTTGGCCCATTAAAATTTTGTCGATCGCTGCTATCGTGCAGCCAGCGAGCCCGGGCAACTGCCCAGGGTCGCTGGGCGGTGGCTCCGCCACTGGTATAGGAGCTCCCCTCCTCTCCTTCCACCTCGCTATAAGCAAAATATACCTCTTGCGGAGGGAGCTCCTAGTCGGCGCTTGCAGCGCCGGTTAGCGCTAACAGTGCTCGCAGCGGGAGCTAGCAGGCCGGCCCAATCGAGGAGAAAAAACAGTAAAATACTACGATGCAAAAACTGGAACTCGAACCCATCAGGTAAGGAATACCAGCCTAACGCCCAAACCACCAGACCAAGGTGCTTAGCTTCTAAACTACCAGAAACGAGGTAGATTTGACAATTCCTCTACAGATATATAATATACCCAGAGTTAATTATTTGAAAAAGAAATTCACAAAAAAACTACGAATATGAAAAATGGTTCGTGAAAAATGGAAAAAGATCATAAATTTCGAAAAAACCTTCATCCATTTTGAAAAAGTTCACAAATTTGAAAGAAAGTTCACTGTTTTCGAAGAAAAGTTCATCGAATTCGAAAAAAGTTCATCAAATTTCAAAAAAGTGCATGGATTTTGAAAAAAAAGTTCATTGAATTGAAAAAAAGTTCATCGATTTTCAAAGAAGTTCATCACAATTTGAAAAAGTTCATGGATTTCGAAAAAAAATCATCAATTTTGAAAAAAAAAATCACAGATCTGAGAAAAGTTAATCAATTTTCAAAAAGTTCATCGGATTTGAGAAACGTTCATCAGATTTTAAAAAAGTTCATCCAATTGAAAATAGTTCATTGGATTTGAAAAAAAGTTCATCGAATTGAAAAATGTTCATCGGATTTAGAAAAGTTCATCGATCTTTAAAATAAGTTCATCAAAATGCTAAAATGTTCATTCATTTTGAAAAGAGAGTTAATCAAGTTTGAAAAAAACTTCATTGAAATTGAAAAAAAATAATCAAACTTGAAATTTTTCACTGAAATTAAAAAAATCATTGATTTAAAGAAAAATTTCATGAATTAGAAAAAATATCGTCTATTTCGAAACATTTCACGCATTTAAAAAAAGGAAACATGAAACAAAAAAAAGAAAGGGAAAAAACATGGAGAACATAGTGGGCATTTCCTGCATGTATAAGAAGGATGAAAGGAGGTTTGTATTGGCGAGTAGCGTAGCTGGCGTAGTGGTTAGAGGAGGGATCTAGCAACACAAAGATTGCTGGTTTGATTCCTGGGTACCCACACATTCCCTTAGCCATCATTTTTTGAGTGTCAAACAGGTTGTTGGGCCGAGCCCATCTAACTCTGCTGCAGGCGCCGGTTTGCGAAAACATCTGTAACCGGCGCCTGCAGCGCCAAAATAGGGATTACCTCTTGCGGATGGTAGCCTGATCCATGTGGAAAATTGTAGCTTGATCAATTGGGCCCAAATTTTCTCATTCAATGGACATGCCATCCTACGGGGCGAAGCATCCACCCTTTTAAAACACAGTTCTCAGTCATTAGTGCTTGGTGGCATAAAGGTGGCGCCCACGGCTCCGGTAGTGAACCACCTTTTGTTTGCAGATGACAGCCTGCTGCTTTTCAAGTCTAGTGTCCAGGGGGAAAATGAGGTTTCAAACCTACTTGATGCATATTGCTTGGCTTTGGGCCAAAGGGTAAACTATGATAAATCGTCCATATTTTTCAGTAAGGGATGCCCGGAGACCCTTAGGGTGGAGATAAAGAATATACTTAATGTGCAGAATGAGTCTTTGAGTGAAAAGTATTTGGGTCTGCCGACCGATGTTGGACAGTCCAAAAATGGCACCTTCAAATATTTACGAGACAGAGTTTGGGAAAGGATAAAGGGATGGATGGAGAAACTTTTATCAGTGGCAGGAAAGGAGGTTCTCATAAAATCTGTGGCTCAAGCTTTACCATTTTTTCGATGTCTTGCTTCAGATTACCTCGAGGCCTTTGTGGAAGCATTACGTCACTCATTCGTCAATTTTGGTGGGGGAGCAAGAGAGGCAAGAGGAAACCATGTTGGGTAGCTTGGGATTTGATGACCCGACCGAAAAGTTTGGGAGGACTTGGCTTTCGGGATATAGAAATCTTCAACTTGGCACTTTTGTCTCGGCAAATTTGGAGATTATTGAATGATCCCTCCTCTCTTAGTGCAAAATCCTTAAAGCATCATATTTTCCACAATGTACAGTCCTTGAAGCTCAACTAGGTCCACATCCTTCTCAGGTGTGGCGATCTATACTTGATGGGAGAGATATTATCACCCAAGGAGCTATCTGGCGTATTGGTGATGGAACTACCACGAACATATGGCAACATAGTTGGATCCCAAGGGACGGAATGATGAAGCCGGTGGCCTCCTTAGTTGCTGACCCACCGCAACTGGTTTCTGATCTGATTGACCACACTAGAGCTGCGTGGCGAGAGGACTTGCTTAGACAGGTGTTCATACCCATTGATGTGGAGGCGATCTTGCAAATACCGCTCTGTACACGGCGTGTGGACGATTTCTGGGCATGGAATGATGATCCAAGGGGGCGTTTTTCTGTACGGTCAGCTTATAAGATGATTGTCAAGATCAAGATTGGGCGCGAGGCATGGCTGGAGGAAAGGGAGGATCCTTCCAACTCTGAACATGAGATGAGGGGGTGGAACTCGCTATGGAACATGTCAGTGCCACCGAAACTGCGCTTTTTCACTTGGCGTTTGGCGCAACACTCACTCCCTACGGGAGATGTCCTAAACCATCGTCATATGGCCACTACGAGTGCTTGCTCCCTATGCGGAGGGCAGGATAGCTGGCGGCATTCTTTGCTGGAGTGTAATGTGTCTAGGTGTGTGTGGGCACTTTCAGAAGCCGAGATGGTCGAGCACATGTGGGCAACCTCAGAACCTGACGCACGGCTGTGGCTCTTTGCCATGAATGACTCTCTTCCACCGGAGCAATTTCAGTTGATGATTGTTACTTTATGGGCGATTTGGAGTGCAAGACGGAAAGCTATACATGAGGATATATACCAGACTCCGTTTGCCACTGACAACTTCATCAAAGCTTACTTATCAGACATAGAGTTTTTGAAGAAGAAGAAGGAGGGAGCACATGGGATAGCAGTACCACGACCCCGTACGTGGATTCCACCACCAACAGATTACTACAAACTCAATGTGGACGCGGCCGTGTCACGCCCAGGTACGTTTGGCGCAGTTGGTGTGGTTTGCAGGGATGAGAGAGGTTTGTTCATGGGAGCGTCAGCTCTCGTTTTCAGAGGACTGCACAACCCCCAAGTGCTAGAAGCACTAGCTGTTCGGGAGGCATTAGCACTTTCAGAAGATCTCTATATCAACCATTTACTTGTTGCCTCCGATTGCAAGGTGGTGGTAGATGCAATCAGACAGGGAAGCTCAGCAGAATTTGGAGCCATTGTCGAGGAAATCAAGACTAGAGCAACTACCTTTATTTCATGTTCGTTTACTCATGAGTATAGGACCTCCAATACGGAGGCCCATAATCTCGCAAAGCATGCGTTATCTTTAGGGTTTGGCCGACACACTTGGCTAGGACAACCCGGCGATCTTCTTTTTGTACCTATGAACATTATGATTCAGTAATAAAGCTTTGTGAGATTCTCAAGAAAAAAACCCATTTTTGCAAAGACCACGCGTCCGCACCTCCCCATGCGCGGAAGCAATTTTATAAGATTTATTTAAAACATACTGTACAAATGTAAAGAAAAAGTCACCAATATCAATCCGAAATCATGCGCGCACGAGCCACAACCTTGAGGTAGCGTACACTCGTGGCTCCTCTCTGCTCGTGACTCGCGTCGTCTGCCTGACTGCCTCCTTGCGCGGATGCACGCAACATGATCAAACCACACCGCGCCGGGCAGGGCGGTGGCACTTGCAGTACTTGTACTAGGAGGGATGGCGCGTGCGACGTGCCCAGGCACGAGACATGATTGGGCCGGCCGGACGCATCCATGGTTTGTTGAACCGGCCGGAATCCACTCAAAGTCCTTCACTTCCCAGCACGGCCACGGCGCCCCAGGGATGCTGACGGGCGCACCTGATCAACAACGCGTTGCCGTGGCCGGAGGAGCAGGCGGTCGGTATGCGAAACTACTTCATGGACAAGAGCTTGCTAGCCGACCCTTGCACGACCACTAATCCAAGGGGAGTGTACTAATCCATGCATCAGACGTAATAAAAGGCTCAGCTCAGTCATCCTGCATAAATCGTTCAAACACACAGTGTCGTGTGTGTAGCATTGCTCGTCGGTATGTGCCGGAGCCGGCAGGCTGCCGCCGTACGTACTAGGCAGGTTACGTACGTACCCGCTGCTTACCATACTGTGGAGGAGCGCAGCGTCCGTCACCAGCGAAACAAAATGATGTTTAATGCGGGATCGAAATTAATAAACGCCCGTCCCCGCCGCATGCAGTCCAATACACTCACTAGTGGAGCGATGCTACACCTACGTAGAGGATGTTACGTAGTTTACGTAATCACCTGGCTATTTATGATTGGAGAAGGGGGAGAAAAGGGTCTCACCCACCTGAAAATTAGGAAGGGGGCAGAAAAGTTTAAAGAAAGGTTACGTAAGAGGTCTCCGTAGCTTTAAGTGGATGTAGGATTATCGCTCACTAGTGCCTGTGACCTGCCCTAGGAAATGACGGTGGTGCCCGGTCCGTCCCTGACAGTTTTGAACCAGGCAGGCAGGGATAGGGACAGGCAGCAAAGCAAAGCAAAGCCCGTGGTCGCGCGCGCGGCCCGAGGGAGGGAGGCGCGTACGACTGGGCTGAGCCTGGTCAGGGGAATAAACGCCGACCATGCCGTCACCTGACGTAGGCCCGAAGATTCCTTATCTCTTTCCCTATCTCTCTCTCCCATCATCATCTCTCTGGCCGCGTATGTGCGCCGGCGAGCGAGTGTGGGTGCCTCTGGCATGCCTGTCTGAAAGTTCAAAAAGATTCGGTGGATCTCATCGTCGCCCCTACAAAGCCGGGCGCGTGAGCTGCACTGCTAGTAGGAGTATTTTACCTCTGCCCTGCCGCGTTTGAAATCGTACAGCTACGTATGGGACCCGACCCCGTTACGGCGCCCCAGAAAAGCCGTCGCGTCACCGCGTTATAATAATAATAGGCGATCAGCACCCTTAAATAAGTAATCACGCCCTGTGCTGTGCTGTGCTCGATCACAGTCGCCCTGACCACTGACGGCCGGATTAGGAAGTACTCCCTCCGTAAATTAATATAAAAGCGTTTAGATTACTACTTTAGTGATCTAAACGCTTTTATATTAGTTTACAGAGGGAGTAGACTAGATTAGTTGGCGCAAGTTGATTAGTTGGCGCAAGTTGACAGTGAAACCCCGGATGTGACCACTGAAAACTAGAGACTACTGGGTGGGATCTTTGCTCTCCTCACGTGCCCGCATGTCCTCTTCTAAGCGCGAAACGTGGCACTTCTGCAGTGACGACCCCTTTGAATGGCCTAAATTCCAATACGAATACTACTATACTACCTCCAGGTTTATTAGTTCTTATGGTATTTTGGGTCAAAATTTGACCATATATTTGACTAGCAAAATATTAATGTATGTCACCTAAAATTATATCGCAGGACTTGTATTTGAATGACATTATTTTTGCTACATATAGCATATATTTTATTAGTTAAAATCATGCTCAAAATATGACCCAGAACACGAGGAGGACTAGTAAGCCATGATAGGTAGTAGTTTTCAGCGATATCATTTTTGCTACATATAATCTATATTTTATTAGTTAAAATCATGGTCAAAATATGACACAGAACACGAGGAGCACTAGTAAACTATTTTTGCTACATATAATGTATATCTTATTGGTTAAAACTATGGTCAAAATATGACCCGGAATACGAGTAGGACTAGTAAATCTAGACGGACATAATACTACTTAGGGCATCTTTAACTGCGACCCGTAAATTTCCTCCTGCATCCGACCACGGACAAGGGGGGACCAGCCCGCGGACATGGATGTGGGAGGCTGCCATCCAATGCCGCCCGCATACATTTCAACCCCATTTGACCGGACGAAATTCATGCAAGCCGGTCAATATTCATCAAAATTCGGATAGAAAATAACATAAATCATCCATACGTAGCATGCAAATTAAGTTTAGTACAATCCATCATTTAGTTAAGTTTTAGAGTTCAATTTATTTGCGCTGAAGAAGAACTTGATGAAGAACGTTTGAAAAGGTTTGTTTTGATTTTTGTGTCGCAGGAGAAATACCAAGAAAGAAGAAAAGAAGAATGTATCAAAGGGAGGAGAAAGCAGTGATAAATACGGCGCACCGTACGAGCGGGTGAGCACATACGAGCGCTCGCATAGAAAGATGGACGACGCTTCATACGAGCGACATCACTCGTATGGGCAATTGTCTGGAACCCTAGTCGAGAGAGCCAAAGGAGTCCAGGACTAAAGATGATGTTCCATGCGACCGCAACCGCCCACATTGACTGTTATATGAAGCTGTGGCCAGAACGAGCAAAAGGAACAGAGCCAAAGACGACCTTTCATACGAGCAGCAATGCTCGTATGACGCCTCATATGAAGCTCTGCCTCGAATGGTTTTCCCCTCCAGAGAGTTTGACGACCATTCATACGAGCAGCAACGCTCGTATGGGCTGTCGTCCTAGGTATGCAAACCCTAGATTGAGTTGTTTGAACGCGAGACAACAATCCATACGAGCGGCACCGCTCATATGGGCGGTCGTATGGCGAGCAAATGCATATATTGACGCTGCCGGCGCAAGGTGATCTTCTTCTTCTTCCACTTGCACCCCAACTCTCATCTATGTCTCTCTCTCTCTCTCTCAAACCCTAACAACCCCCCCACCAAAATCCTTTGTCTCTTCGCGGATTTTGTTTGTTTGTTCTATGCATCTTCATCCTCGGTGAGTTTCTCCTCTGATCCATGGTTTATTTTTAAGTTTCTGCAGTGATTTCATCTTTGTTCTTGCCCTGGATGAGAAGCAAATAATTTTATTTTGTCATTCAATTTGAACATTAGGATTCAAAGTAATTGGTTAGGATCTATCTTAGGTAGTATCAGAACTCGATCCCCACATAAAATTTATATTTTTCTGTATTTATTTGTGTTGTGTGTAGGAAATGATGAAATCGACCATTGTCGCAGGAAGAGGGCGATTGGCTCGTGTTGAAAGCGTTCCTAGAGCGAGGAGGAGAACTTTCGCGCGTCCGTGAAGAAGGGCTGCGCGCAAGCTAGCAGCCGGAGAATGTTGGCCACGAAGTGGAAATGCACTTCATTCTTGGAGTCCCAAGGGCTCCATAATGACTTAGCATGGCTAGGGGACAACGCCAGGATGGGAGTTTTCAGCAACTTCCATTACTTGACGGACCAGAACATCCCCATCGAGTTCCCTTCCAGCTTCGAGCACAATCTCGATGATTCGACGGTGCCGACAAGTTGCTCCTTCACACTTGGAAGGGTGCCATGTTCGATGACGCTCAAGAAGTGGTGCACCGTGTCTCGGTTTGAGAATCGTGGGGTTCTCGGCAGCAGGGGCTTGCCCATGGCCGAGGCATCGAGGACACCGGATCTCATCTTCGACAAGGATGAGCAAGACTTCTCTGGCAAGAAGGTATCTAATTGCTTGTATTTGCATTGGTAATTCCCGGAAGAGGAGAGGATGATGCAGCACAACAATGTTAAGTATTTCCCTCATTATGAAACCAAGGTTATCAATCTAGTAGGAGAATCAAACAACACTATGTAAACAACACCTGCACACCAACAATAAAAACTTGCAACCCAACGCATAAGCGGGGTTGTCAATCCCTCCTCGGTATTGAGATAGATTAAATTGTATGAGATTTGATAAATAGATCTAGCAAAAACACAAAATAAAATAACTAAACAAAAAGTGCAGCAAGGTATTTTTGGATTTTTGGATAAATAGATCTGAAAATAATATGATAGGAAATAGAACCGGGGCCGTAGATTTCACTAGAGGCTTCCCTCGAGAAAATAGCACATGATGGGTAGACAAATTACTATTGGGCAATTGACAGAAAAGCAAATAATTATGACGATATCTAAGGCAATGATCATGTATATAGGCATCACGTCCAAGATTAGTAGACCGACTCCTGCCTGCATCTACTACTATTACTCCACACATCAAACGCTATCCAGCATGCTATTGGGGAACGTGGTAATTTAAGAAAAATCCTACGCACACGCAAGATCATGATGATACATAGCAACGAGAGGGGAGAGTGTGTCCACGTACCCTCGTAGACCGAAAGCGGAAGCATTAGCACAACGCGGTTGATGTAGTCGTACGTCTTCACGATCCGACCGATCAAGTACCGAACGCACGACACCTCCAAGTTCAGCACATGTTCAGCTCAATGACGTCCCTCGAACTCCGATCCAGCCGAGCTTTTAGGGAGAGTTCCGTCAGCACGACGGCATGGTGATGATGATGATGTTCTACCGACGCAGGGCTTCGCCTAAGCACCGCTACGATATTATCGAGGTGGATTATGGTGGAGGGGGGCACCGCACACGGCTAAGAGATCCAAGGGATCAATTTTTGTGTCTATGGGGTGCCCCCTCCTTCGTATATAAAGGAGGGGAGGAGAGGGCCGGCCAGGAGGAGGAGGCATGCCCAAGGGGGGGAGTCCTACTCCCACCGGGAGTAGGACTCCTCCTTTTCCTATTTGGAGAGGGAGAGGGAAGGAAGAGGAAGGAGGGAGGAAGGAAAGGGGGGGGGGGTCGGCCCCCTTACCAATTCGGATTGGGCTTGGGGGCGCCCCCTCCCTTGGTCCTTTCCCCTCCTTTCCACTAAAGCCCATTAAGGCCCATATACCTCCCGGGGGGTTCCGATAACCTCCCAGTGCTCTGGTATTATCCCGATCTCACCCGGAACCATTCCGGTCTCCAAATATAGTCGTCCAATATATCGATATTTATGTCTCGACCATTTCGAGACTCCTCATCATGTCCGTGATCACATCCGGGACTCCGAACTACCTTCGGTACATCAAAACAGATAAACTCATAATATAACCGTCATCGAACTTTAAGCGTGCGGACCCTATGGGTTCGAGAACTATGTAGACATGACCGAGACATGTCTCCGGTCAATAACCAATAGTGGAACCTGAATGCTCATATTGGCTCCCACATATTCTATGAAGATCTTTATCGGTCAAACCGCATAACAACATACGTTGTTCCCTTTGTCATCGGTATGTTACTTGCCCGAGATTCGATCGTCGGCATCTCAGTACCTAGTTCAATCTCGTTACCGGCAAGTCTCTTTACTCGTTATGTAATGCATCATCCCGTAACTAACTCATTAGCTACATTGCTTGCAAGGCTTATAGTGATGTGCATTACCGAGAGGGCCCAGAGATACCTCTCCGACAATCGGAGTGACAAATCCTAATCTCGAAATACGTCAACTCAACAAGTACCTTCAGAGACACCTATAGAGCACCTTTATAATGACCCAGTTACATTGTGACATTTGGTAGCACACAAAGTGTTCCTCCGATAAGCGGGAGTTACATAATCTCATAGTCATAGGAACATGTATAAGTCATGAAGAAAGCAATAACAACATACTAAACGATCAAGTGCTAAGCTAACGAAATGGGTCAAGTCAATCACATCATTCTCTAATGATGTGATCCCATTAATCAAATGACAACTCATGTCTATGGCTAGGAAACTTAACCATCTTTGATTCAACGAGCTAGTCAAGTAGAGGCATACTAGTGACATTGTGTTTGTCTATGTATTCACACATGTACTAAGTTTCCGGTTAATACAATTTAGCATGAATAATAAACATTTATCATGAAATAAGGAAATAAATAATAACTTTATTATTGCCTCTAGGGCATATTTCCTTCAGTCTCCCACTTGCACTAGAGTCAATAATCTAGTTCACATCACCATGTGATTTAACACCAATATTCACATTTGTATGTGATTAATACCCATAGTTCACATCGTCATGTGATGAACACCTAAAAGGTTTACTAGAGTCAATAATCTAGTTCACATCGCTATGTGGTTAACACCCAAAGAGTACTAAGGTATGATCATATTTTGCTCGTGAGAGAAGTTTAGTCAACGGGTCTATCACATTCAGAGTCGTATGTATTTTGCAAATATTCTATGTCTACAATGCTCTGCACGGAGCTACTCTAGCTAATTGCTCCCACTTTCAATATGTATCCATATTGAGACTTAGAGTCATATGGATCGGTGTAAAAGCTTGCACCGATGCAACTCTTTACGATGGGCTCTTTTATCACCTCCATAATCGAGAAATATTTCCTTAGTCCTCACTAAGGATATTCTTGACCGCTGTCCAGTGATCTACTCTTAGATCAAAATTGTACTCCCTTTCCAAACTCAGAACAAAGTATACAATAGGTTTGGTACACAGCATAGCATACTTTATAGAACCTATGAGTGAGGCATAGGGAATGACTTTTCATTCTCTTTCTATTTTCTACCATGGTCGGGTTTTGAGTCTTACTCAACTTCACACCTTGCAACACAGGCAGGAACTCCTTTTTTGACTGTTCCATTTTGAACTACTTCAAAAACTTATCAAGGTATGTACTCATTGAAAAATCTTATCAAGCGTCTTGATCTATCTCCATAGATCTTGATGCTCACTGTGTAAGCTGCTTCACCAAGGTCTTTCATTGAAAAACTTTTATTCAAGTATCCTTTTATGCTATCCAGACATTCTATATCATCTCCAATCAACAATATGTCGTCCACATATAATATTAGAAATGCTACAGAGCTCCCACTCACTTTCTTGTAAATACAGGCTTCTCCAGAAGTCTGTATAATACCATATGCTTTGATCACACTATCAAAGCGTTTATTCCAACTCCGAGAGGCTTACACCAGTCCATAAATGGATCACTAGAGCTTGCACACTTTGTTAGCACCTTTCGGATCGATAAAACCTTCTGGTTGCATCATATACAACTCTTCTTCCAGAAATCCATTCAGGAAATGCAGTTTTGACATCCATTTGCCAAATTTCATAATCATAAAATGCGGCAATTGCTAACATGCTTCGAACAGACTTAAGCATCGCTATGGGTGAGAAGGTCTCATCGTAGTCAACCCCTTGAACTTGTCGAAAACCTTTCACAACAAGTCGAGCTTTGTATATAGTAACACTACTATCAGTGTCCGTCTTCCTCTTGAAGATCCATTTATTCTCTATGGCTTGCCGATCATCGGGCGAGTCCACCAAAGTAAACACTTTGTTCTCATACATGGATCCCATCTCAGATTTCATGGCCTCAAACCATTTCGCGGAATCTAGGATCATCATTGCTTCCTCATAGTTCGTAGGTTTATTATGGTCTAGTAACATGTCGGATATCGGGTTCCGGCAAAACCCTTAAGGTTCGAACTCTGGGGTGCGCACGAAGATCTTCCCCTACCAATCCACGCCCCAACGCCTCGCCGTGAATCTAAGCTACACGATGAACAACACAAGGGACACCGGGTTTATACTAGTCCAGGCCACCGTTGTGGTGTAATACTCTACTATAGTGTGTGGTGTGGTGGATTGCCTTTGGGGCTGACGATGAACAGTACAGAGGAAGAACGGCCTCGCGAGGGATGTTGTTGAGCTGGTGCGGTGTTCTACTTGGGATGGATTCAATCGCCTCTGGATGAGATGATCTCTACTGTGGTGGCTATCTCTATATATAGAGGCCCTGGTCCTCTTCCCAAATATTGAGCGAGAAGGGAGCCAACAACGACCATTTTGAAGGGGAACAACTAGTACAGGTTATCCTGACTAAAGTTGGTCTTCGACTGCCAAAGGCACTAGCGATGACGCCATCTTGGGCTCCACGATGACCTCCGTCCTGTTGCTCTGCTGGTCTTGGTCTCGTTGCACCGATATGGTAACCTTTGCTTGATGCCTCGGTACTCCGCGCCTGCGCTTGCCCCCTTTGCATCAAAGAGAAAATGAGGAAACTGCGCTAACTGGCACCCGCCTGGCCTTGATCATCATGGCTTGCGTCACGAGCACCTCGCGAGGTACCCCTGCCTTGATCTCTCCGCCTCCTCGCGAGCCTGCCTGGTGAGGCCGCCCCTGAGTAAGCCTTGCATCGTCTGCCCCGCGAGGCTTGGCCCCTCGCGAGGGTCTTGAGCTTGGGTTGATGAAGATGGGCCGTGCTGGGCCACCCCTTGAGCCACGCCGCAGGCCACAGGCAGGCAAGTCTGGGGACCCCCGTTCCCAGAACGCCGACAGTAGCCCTCGGGCCCAAGGTGCGCTCGGACTTGGCTTAGCAGCGAAGCCAAAGGACAAGGGCGGAGCGCCGGGGCCCCAACAGCCTGTGGCCTTGGTCGCCGCGTGGCGGTTGATTAGACGTGGGCGTCTCCGCTTCCCCACGCTGCCTCGGCAACTGCCCGACTGACAAAAGGCTGGCCTGGGTCAGTCTTACCTTCATTGTTATCATTCGCCTTACTCCAGATCCCCTTTCTCGCTCTTGCTCTCTTGCTTCCAAAATCTCCAGATCCGCCTCATCCTTTCCCCTCCAGCGAGTGATGGCGCCCCGCAAGACCGCGACCGAGGCTCCACCAGCCTGGTACACGGCGGCTTTGGATCCCCCCAACATGATGGAGAAGAATCTCGCCTTCACGCGCCTGATGACGGTGGCGCAAAGCAGCGAGATGGGGGAGACTGCGCTCCGAGCCAGCTCCGCCCAGCCGGAGGCCAAGGGGAGTACCTTCTACCCTTCTTCATGAGCATTGTCATCACCGGCCTGGTGCCTCCATTCTCCAAGTTCTTCTATGCCGTCCTCCACCACTACAAGCTGCAAGCTCTTCATCTCCATCCCAACTCTGTTCTCCTTCTGTCGATTTTCGCCTACTACTACGAGGCACACGTCAGGGTGATGCCTTCCTTGGCCTTGCTGCTCCACTTCTTCTCCCTCTGAGTCACCGGCGCCCATACCTCGGTGTGCGCTGGCTTTGTTGCATACTCCAAAGCCAACACGATCTCGAAGGCCGGGAAGAGGGCCGACGGCTTCTGGAGCAAGTGGGTCATGCTAGATGCGGGGTGCATCCACTCTCGACTGGTGCTGCCCATGGAGCAGCCCCAGGCTGATGAGGCGTGGTCCCATGCGAAGCTTGACGACCGACGGGCGAGGCTGGTGCTGGAGAAGATGAACACCGACCTGAGGCCGGGCAACATGATTGCGATGAAGCTGACCGGGGCCACGCTCCTGAGGGAGTTCCTGGCGCATCGGGTGGCTCCACTTCAGGCGCACTCACGCCCGTTGTGGAGGCTTGGAGATGCGGACGGTGATCTCCGCCTGAACTCGTAGGCCCTGGCTGATGAAGATCTGGCCGCAGCACTCCGCTTCCTGATTGGAGAGGACGTGGAAGGCCCGGAGGGCGCTCCTGTCCCCTTGTTCCTTCGCGAAGACTGGCAACAGGTGGTGGATGCCATGCCCACCTTTGGTGGGAGCGGCCTGGTGCCGGAGGTGCCTCCTGAGGGCCAGGAGGCGGCGACACTGCTGGAGTTGTCCTCCGATGATTCCCACGGAGGAGGGGAGGAAGACGAGGAAGAAGAGGAGCGTGACTCGGAGGAGACCACTGAGGGGACGGGGGAGACTTCCCCTTGGTGCAGCGCCAACATCCTCCGCACCCTACCGGACAACGACGAGGCCGACGCCAGGCGAGGGGGAGAGGACCCGCCCGTGATCCAGAAGAAGGACAGGTCGGGGCTGATCTCCCGGGGGGCTACTCCGGCCCCGACACTACTCGAAGCTAGCTCCAGCCCTTCTGGTGCGCCCTCCTTTGCCTCTGGACCTCTCGAGGCTGCGCCCCGCAAGAGGCTCTCGGGCTTTAAGCTCGGCAGGAGGCCGCTGGAGCATGCCGTGATTGACCAGTAAGTACTCGAACTCTACTTTGCTCTTGTTTTTGCTGTCAGGGCTTGACATCCTTCACCACTTGGGTAGGTTGCCACCCGCAGCAAAGAGGCCGAAGGGGGACACGGTGGCTCTGCTTGGGGCAAGCTCACCCGTTGTGGCCACGCCTTCGTCTGTGGGAAGGGGAGGCAGTGGAGCTTGCAGTTCCCCTGCCCGGTCGTCCTCGCGAGGCCAGGAGGGGCGCCCTGGCGGGGTGCCAGCCCCCGTGGCCCCGCTGGCTCTAGAGCTGCCGACACTTGATGCTGCCGCTGAGGTTGCCTAGTCTCAGGAGCCCCAGTCTCCCAAGCCGTGATCATGTTGCTGCCTTCTCCTTCCGCTCCACTGGTTCCTGACTCCTCTGCCTCCTCCGTCGCCTTGGACCATGCCACTGCCGATCTAGGCCGGCTGCAGGAAGACCTCCAGGGCGCCAACCCCCGCCTGGTGGCCGGGCGCCTGGAGCTGATCTCTGGCCGGGTTCGCTCTAATGCCTCCGTCCAAGCGGCGCTGAGCTAGGCTGTGGCAGCTTCCGAGGAGGAGAAGCAAGTCGCCACCCAGGCCATAGCCGCCCGCGACGCAGCGTTGAAGGATGCCTCAACTGTCCAGGGCCGTTGCAAGGCACTGGAAGACGAGCTGCGGGGCCTGCGCGATGAGCTCGCCAAAGAGGTTCGCGATCGCCAGGCAAAGGAGGAAGAGATGAAGGCTAGGGAGGCCGCCATCGGGGACCGCGACGCCGAACTGACCGCTGATCACAGCCGACTGAAGACTCTGGAGCAGAAGCTGAAGGCAGAGAGGACCGAGCTGGAATGCAAGGCGAAGGTCTTGGCCGAGGATTGCGTGGCCTTTGCGGATTATGAGGAGAGATCTCACAGGGCGCTGAAGTCGCTTTACGATGATGGTCTGGAGAAGCCGCTGGCCGGAGCCACAGACGGCCCCGCCAAGCTGCTTCCCTTCCTGGTCGAAGTGCTTGAGGAGGTCGTGACCGGCATCGGCCCCATGGCCAAGGTTGAAGCTCGCGTCCTTTCCTCCGCAGCGCTGACGCGGATCCTCAGCCACATCTACCTTCACAACCCTGATGCCAACCTTGATGATCTGCTGGAGCCTGTGGACGCCGAGCGCTCCGCCGCTACTGCTGAGGCCGTGAAGGGCCGAGCGAAAGCCTTGCTGGCGAAGTTCCGCGCCTTTGTCACTGCACCCAAGGCAGGTACCGCTGGTTCCGTAGCCTCGGGAAGTGGAGCTGACAAGCGCAACTCTGCCATGGAGGCGGGGCTCCTGGCGAGTGACGGTGCTTCTCAAGGGTGATCTCCTCGCGACTTCTTTTCTTGTTTCAATTCCTGCAACATGCATCGTGCCTCGTGGAGGCATTTAAACTTGTGTTTGGTATCGTGAGGACAATTTATGGTTTGTAATATTTGCTTCTGAATTTGCGAGATTTTGCGTTTTCCTTCCTATTTGCTTCGTGTTCTACGTCGGCAGGGCCCGGCCCCGCACATACCTCAGCCGCTGTTAGCCCTAACCGGATCACCAGGACGGGACCAAGGAGTGAGGGGCTACGTGGCAAGTTAGGCTCCTGAGTTGCGATGCTCAGGAGTCCCCCTTGACGCGCAAACGACAAATAGGGAGGGGGTGTAGGAGTAGATCTGTCGTTCTACGTTGGTAGGGCCCGGCCCCGCGCATACCTCAACCACGGTTAGCCTTTCAGAACTAAGGAGTGAGGGGCTACGTGACCAGTTAGGCTCCTGAGTCGCGATGCTCAGGAGTCCCCCTTGACGCTCAAACGGTCTTCATACCTTGGCACCACTCGGGGAGGGGCGCGCGACGACCAGGTCCGAGGGACCTGGCTGGGTGGCATGTGCTCGGGCGTGACCCGGGCGCAGCCCCCGTGTCCAGCCCCCTCGCGTGGCGCTCCCGAGGGGAGGCATTGTGATGAGGCCAGACACTGAGCTCTGGGCTCCCTGAGGTTGATACAGCCATGGGCTGCCCTCAGTTGTTTATCACCAGCGCGGAGCATAGCGCTTCTGTATGTGTACGGGCATAGCCGCTCCTTGGCAGTGTCGTCAGCCAGCACGGAGCATGGTGCTTCCACTGGTACGTGGGAGGGGGGGCCCTCCGGGAGGAGCCCCCAGGGCATGTACAGCCCCGCCCTGACATGTGGCCGGCACGGTAGGGCTAGACGAGGTGTATCTGGGCACTCTTGAGCCAGCGCGGGACTCACGAGACCCTACCTCAAGGCGGGTTGTGCCTGATCTTGAGCCTTGGGCAGCTGAGTGTTCCTGCAAGGTGGTTAGATGCAAATGCTCTACGTCCATAGGTCCCGGCCCTCGAGTAGGCTCAGCCGCCGCTGGTATGCCAGGTTGTGATGTCATGGACAAGGCCAGGGGATGAGGGCTGGAGAGCCAGTAAGAGCCCTGAGTCGCGATGCTCAGGCGCCCCCCCTTTTAACGTGCAAGCGATTTGCATGAGGGAGAAAAAGGGGCCACGGTAGGCGGGAGATGATAATCATAGGCAGGTTAAGCATGAAAGGCAAATCAGCTCAGACAGATGCAGGAAGGATACATGCCACCGAGTCAGGCCCGAGTGACTTGGGGATGATGCAGCCCGAGGGGCGCCCCCAGCAAGGTGAACTAAAGACATAAGCAAAAGAGATACATGCCGCAGGGACAGACCCACGCGACCTGGGAATAATGCAGCCCTGAGGGCGCTCCCAGCTGAAATGAAACTCGAAAGATGTCACCTGATACCATTGTAGAGCGGGTGTTGAAGTAGCCGACGATGCGCGGTGAAGGGGCCGATCCTCACGAGCCGCCGGAGCCCTGAGCCTCGGGAGGCTCTAGGGGTCCGGGCGGTTCCTCGAGAACCATCTCCATCTCTGCCAGGACCACGTGGTGCCTGGCCTCCTGAGCGGCCAGAATGCTCCATAGAAGACGCTGGTGAGCAGCAGCCGCGTTTGGCAGGTCGAAAGGCATGCAAACGTAGCTGTGTGGCGGACCCTCGCAGCGTCCCACGTGCGAAGGCCAGAAACGCTCCTGAGACGCGACTCGGCTGAGCCCTAGGTAGTCAATGCAGACACGCAGCCCGCCATCCTCGCCTGGATGGGGAGCTAAGCCGGGTAGGCGGCAATCACCGCGTATGACTCTTGATTCCTGCAGCTCCTGAGTGACCTTGGTGATGAACTTATGAGGGTTGGGCCTTCCTTGCCCCATGCCTTCCTGAGGGAAACGTGCCGCATAGCACGCCTCCAAGTGGTGCCCGAGCGCCTCCCTCGTGATCTTGGCAAAGTCTGAGGCCCTCCAGGAGAGAGCCCCCGAGCCTTACCCAAGGAGGATGCCAGGCACGCCTTCCTATGCGACGGAGGGAGGCGCCCCTTGCACGGGCGCAGATCCTGACGCGGCGCCTCCGGAGATGCCTACCTCCTGAGGCCTTGAGCTGGGTGATGTCTTCTTCTTCTTAGGAACTGCCTTGGGAGGGTTCTCACTCTTGCTGTCTGGGTCCTCGACTGATGCAGCTTGGAAGGCACGCTCGAGAGAGCACACCGCATCCTTCTCTTTGCGGGGGACTATGATGATTCTGCCGATTCCCGGCATCTTGAGGACATTGTAACCATGGTGAGTCACCACCATGAACTTGGCCAGGGCTGGATACCCGAGGATGTCATTGTATGGCAGGCGAATGTGGGCAACATCAAAGTCGATGAGCTCGGTCCGGTAGTTCTTGCGCTGCCCGAAGGTGACAGGGAGGCGAAGCTGCCCTATCGGAGTGGTGGAGCAGTCAGTGACTCCTGAGAAAGGCTTGGTTGGCTGAAGTTGATCATAAGGCACTTTGAGGTTGTTGAACGTTGTAGGACCTTGAGAAGAGGTGTCTGAAGGGGGGGGGGGGTGATTAGACACTAAGTACCAAAGTTGCAGTTTTTGAGGTTCTTTAAGTTTAAGTGGAGTTTAGGCACAATTTCAACATCCACAATACATATCAAGCAAGCAAGCAAAGAGTATATGAGCAACGGAAAGTAAAGCATGTAACTTGCAAGAAAGTAAAGGGAAGGGTTTGGAGGATTCAAACGCAATTGGAGACACGGATATTTTTGGCGTGGTTCCGATAGGTGGTGCTATCGTACATCCACGTTGATGGACACTTCAACCCACGAAGGGTAACGGCTGCGCGAGTCCACGGAGGGCTCCACCCACGAAGGGTCCACGAAGAAGCAACCTTGTCTATCCCACCATGGCCGTCGCCCACGAAGGACTTGCCTCACTAGCAGTAGATCTTCACGAAGTAGGCGATCTCCTTGCCCTTACAAACTCCTTAGTTCAACTCCACAATCTTGTCGGAGGCTCCCAAGTGACACCTAGCCAATCTAGGAGACACCACTCTCCAAGAAGTAACAAATGGTGCGTTGATGATGAACTCCTTGCTCTTGTGCTTCAAATGATAGTCTCCCCAACACTCAACTCTCTCTCATAGGTTTTGGATCTGGTGGAAAGAAGATTTGAGTGGAAAGCAATTTGGGGAAGGCTAGAGATCAAGATTCATATGGTAGGAATGGAATATCTTGGCCTCAACACATGAGTAGGTGGTTCTCTCTCAGAAAATGTATGCTGGAAGTGTAGGTTCGTTCTGATGGCTCTCTCCATGAATGAAGAGGAGGTGGAGGGGTATTTATAGCCTCCACACAAAATCTAACCGTTACACACAATCTACCAAACTTGGTGGGACCGAATCATTAAACTTGGTCGGACCGATTTAGCAAATAATGTGACCGTTAGGGTTTTCGGTGGGACTGACATGCATCTCGGTGAGACCGATTCGGTTAGGGTTAGGGCATAACGTAATCTCAGTAAGACCGATTACACAAACTCGGTGAGACCGATTTGGTAATAAGCTTTCCAGAGAGTTGGTCAGGTAAACTCGGTGGGACCGATTACTCAAACTCGGTGGGACCGATTTTGGTAATAAGTTATCCAGAGAGTTTGCATTGTAATCTCGGTAGTACCGATTGCTCAAACTCGGTGAGACCGATTTTGATAATGGACATACACAGAGAGATTACAATCCCATCTCGGTGAGACCGAGATCCCTATCGGTAAGACCGATTTGCTTAGGGTTTGTGGCAGTGGCTATGACCTTTGGAATCAGTGGCGCCGGATAGAAAAAATCGGTGTGACTCATTTTGGCTTTGGGTTTAGGTCATTTGTGGAAGTGGGAAAGTAGTTGAGGGTTTTGGAGCATATCACTAAGCACATGAAGCAAGAGGCTCATTAAGCAACACCTCATCCCTCCTTGATAGTATTGGCTTTTCCTATAGACTCAATGTGATCTTGGACCACTAAAATATAAAGTGAAGAGTCTTGATCTTGAAGCTTGAGCCAATCCTTTGTCCTTAGCATTTTGAAGGAGTTCCCAAATCCTTTAGTCCATGCCACTCCATTGTTGAACTTATCTGAAAACATGCTAGATAAAGTGTTAGTCCAACGAGAGATATGTTGACATTAATTACCAAAACCACCTAGGGAGCACTTGTGCTTTCAATCTCCCCCTTTTTGGTAATTGATGACAACATACATCAAAGCTTTAGATAAAGATATGAAGAGTAGCAAGTAAAGCTTTGGAAGGACATGTAACAAACATAGGCTCCCCCTACATGTATGTAGTCATGTGAATATGGAACATAGAAGCATGTGAGAGCATAAACATGATAGAGCAGGCAATGTGTTACATGTATCTTGGCCATATGCATCAGAGCAAAGAATGTTGAAGAAAATACCTTCATGCTCATGAGTCCTTCTTGCAAACAATATGTACATCAGCAAGAATTCTTCATACACATGATTGTGATGCATATACTTACCTTGTGATCTTGAGTTGGCTTAGGATGGAATGAACCTGCGTAAACAAAGTTAGATAACACAGATGCATCTACTAGCCATAGCAAACAAAACAAACCACGAGAATACCAAGACTGGGATGACATGTAGAGAGTGAGTACTAAGTACCACATGAATTTGACATGTCCCCAAGAGTAAAGATATGCAATGAATTTAAATGATCTCTTTCCCTTAGATGTCTTGCTCCCCCTGAATCTAACATGGGATGTTGGGAGAAGATAGGGAATAGAAAATCAGAGCTAAAAAGAAAGCTGAAAGATATGAATGATGATTAGAGCTGATACATGCTAATGCAAATAAGCACAACAGAACATATGAACATGTCTCTCCCCTCAAGAAGACATGTGAACATCTCTTCTCTTGAACACCAAGCATCTGGGATCCTTGAGAAATACTTTCTACTTAAGTATTCTCTCCCCCTGGAGATATCTCTCTCCTTTTGAGGGTCTCTCCCCCTAGAAGGTCTCTCTCCCCCTTAAGAAGGTGAAGGTGATAAGCTTTGATGCTCTCTCTCTCTTCAAATGATAAGCTTTGATGTTCTCTCTCTCCCCCTTTGACATCAATTTCCAAGAAGGGTCTTCTGGAATCTGTCGAATGGGTTTGGTCCTTGAGACACAGAACAAGGCAATGATAAAAATGTGATGCTTGTAGAGGACAAGATTCATTGAGTGGAGCTGGATTAGAAGAAACACAGAAATATGTGGCAAATAGTTTTTCCTGTTGTGAAATCAGTGGCACTGAGTGGTATGTTTCGGTCGTACCGAAGGGATTCGGTTGGGCCGAAAATAACTAATCGGTGAAACCGAGTTCATCACAGAGAAAATACTTGTCACCTCAGCTCATTAGACTAGTAAGATCTCATAACCTAGTAGGAAACCTTCATGAGACTTAGGAGCAAATTTAGAGCGACAATGCTTATCAAGAATGTAGCACTTTGAGCCGAATACTCGAAAGTATCCAACTTGGGGTTTGTTACCAGTGAGGAGCTCGTATGCCGTCTTGCCGAGTAGCTTGTGAAGATACAAGTGATTTGTTGCATGACAAGTTGTCTCAACCGCTTCTGCCCAAAAGTGCTTCGGCGTCTTGTACTCATCAAGCATCGTTCTCGCCATTTCGATGAGCGTCCGGTTCTTCCTCTCAACAACCCCGTTTTGTTCAGGTGTGTACGTAGCCGAGAACTCGTGTGAAATCCCTTCTTCGTCAAGAAAGGTGTCCACATTTGCGTTCTTGAACTCTGTTCCGTTATCGCTGCGAACCTTCTTGATCTTCACTTCAAATTGATTTTGGGCCTTCCTAGCGAAGTTTTTGAAGATCTTTTGGACCTGCGATTTCTCATCGAGAAAGAACACCCACGTAAATCTTGAAAAATCATCAACTATAACTAGACCAAAAGAATTTCCACCGAGACTCTTATAAGAGTTGGGACCAAAGAGATCCATGTGAAGTAGCTCGAGTGGCCTCCTTGTAGTCATGATGTTCTTCACGGGATGCGTTCCTCCAACCTGTTTACCTGCCTGACAAGCGCTGCAAAGTCTATCCTTATCAAATATGACATCATTAACTCCAAGGATATGATTCCCTTTAATAAGCTTGTCAAGGTTTTGCATACCAACATGACCTAGTCGTCTATGCCATAGACAACCTTTTGAGGATTTAGCAATGAAGCAAGTTTTAGGTTGAGCCTTTTTAGTGAAATCAACAATGTATAGATCACCTCTACGCACACCGGTAAAGACCATTTTATGATTATCTCAACGAAACACTTGGCAATCTACTTCAGTAAATAGAACATTGAAACCGAAATCAGCAAGTCTAGATACTGAAAGTAAGTTGTAACCAAGAGATTCAACAAGCATGACATTTTGTATAGAGCTATCATGTGATATGGCCACCTTACCGAGGCCAACCACCTTACCCTTTGAGTTGTCACCGAAAGTGACATACTTTCGAGGACTATCATTATCAGCAAGCTCACGAAACATGTCTTTATCTCCGGCCATGTGATCGGTACATCCACTATCAAGAACCCATTCCTTTCCTCCTGACATATATCCCCGAAGATTTGCCATAAGACCAAAGTGTCTCATTGCATCATCAAGATCGAAGTCACTATCATCATCCTCATCATAGTATCCATATTCAACATCATCATGTGGTGGATCAAGTCCTAGAGAGGGTGATTCATTAGAATGAGTTTGACAATGATCTGGCTTATGAATTTTTATAGCTTCGGAAATAATATCACTAATAATACCAACATTTCCTTTGGCACGCATAAGGTTAGCAAGCTCAAATAGACGATCACCAAACATAGGATCACTAGTATTCATCTTACTCAAGGCAATAGACTCATGGAGAATTTCATCAAGATTTTTCAAGGAATAATCGGGAAATCGTTCCTCAAGAAATTTCAATATGGTGTAGGCACACTTGAAAGTAGGCAAACATCCAAGCAAGTTTCTAGGCAATCCTCTAATGATAAGTTCGGCAGTTCTAAGATTCCTAATCATGTCAATAGACTCATCATGGGTAGGATGCATAGGATCAACACAAGGTGCACAAGGGCTAGCAATGTACATGTTAAAATGATATTGATCGAAAATCACAAGCATCTCATTTTTCCATTCATGAAAATACTCTCCATCAAGAATAGGCACTCTATGTCTAAGACTCCCAAAAGTAGACTCATCCATCTTCCTCCAATGGTGATTAAACTAAAGCAATGGAGACCAATGCTCTGATACCACTTGTAGGACCTTGAGAAGAGGTGTCTAGAGGGGGGGGGGGTGATTAGACACTAAGTACCAAAGTTGCAATTTTTGAGGTTCTTTAAGTTTAAGTGGAGTTTAGGCACAATTTCAACATCCACAATACATATCAAGCAAGCAAGCAAAGAGTATATGAGCAGCGGAAAGTAAAGCATGTAACTTGCAAGAAAGTAAAGGGAAGGGTTTGGAGGATTCAAACGCAATTGGAGACACGGATATTTTTGGCGTGGTTCCGATAGGTGGTGCTATCGTACATCCACGTTGATGGAGACTTCAACCCATGAAGGGTAACGACTGCGCGAGTCCACGGAGGGCTCCACCCACGAAGGGTCCACGAAGAAGCAACCTTGTCTATCCCACCATGGCCGTCGCCCACGAAGGACTTGCCTCACTAGCGGTAGATCTTCACGAAGTAGGCGATCTCCTTGCCCTTACAAACTCCTTGGTTCAACTCCACAATCTTGTCGGAGGCTCCCAAGTGACACCTAGCCAATCTAGGAGACACCACTCTCCAAGAAGTAACAAATGGTGCGTTGATGATGAACTCCTTGCTCTTGTGCTTCAAATGATAGTCTCCCCAACACTCAACTCTCTCTCATAGGTTTTGGATCTGGTGGAAAGAAGATTTGAGTGGAAAGCAACTTGGGGAAGGCTAGAGATCAAGATTCCTATGGTAGGAATGGAATATCTTGGCCTCAACACATGAGTAGGTGGTTCTCTCTCAGAAAATGTATGCTGGAAGTGTAGGTTCGTTCTGATGGCTCTCTCCACAAATGAAGAGGAGGTGGAGGGGTATTTATAGCCTCCACACAAAATCTAACCGTTACACACAATCTACCAAACTCGGTGGGACCGAATCATTAAACTCGGTCGGACCGATTTAGCAAATAATGTGACCGTTAGGGTTTTCGGTGGGACTGACATGCATCTCGGTGAGACCAATTCGGTTAGGGATAGGGCATAACGTAATCTCAGTAAGACCTATTACACAAACTCGGTGAGACCGATTTAGTGATAAGCTTTCCAGAGAGTTGGTCAGGTAAACTCGGTGGGACCGATTACTCAAACTCGATGGGACCGATTTTGGTAATAAGTTATCCAGAGAGTTTGCATTGTAATCTCGATAGTACCGATTGCTCAAACTCGGTGAGACCGATTCTGATAATGGACATACACAGAGAGATTACAATCCCATCTCGGTGAGACTGAGATCCCTATCGGTAAGACCGATTTGCTTAGGGTTTGTGGCAGTGGCTATGACCTTTGGAATTGGTGGCGCCGGATAGGAAAAATCGGTGTGACCGATTTTGGCTTTGGTTTTAGGTCATTTGTGGAAGTGGGAAAGTAGTTGAGGGTTTTGGAGCATATCACTAAGCACATGAAGCAAGAGGCTCATTAAGCAACACCTCATCCCTCCTTGATAGTATTGGCTTTTCCTATAGACTCAATGTGATCTTGGACCACTAAAATGTAAAGTGAAGAGTCTTGATCTTGAAGCTTGAGCCAATCCTTTGTCCTTAGCATTTTGAAGGAGTTCCCAAATCCTTTAGTCCATGCCACTCCATTGTTGAACTTATCTAAAAACATGCTAGATAATGTGTTAGTCCAACAAGAGATATGTTGACATTAATTACCAAAACCACCTAGGGAGCACTTGTGCTTTCAAATGTCTCGACAGACAGAACGTTGAGTCCTGCGCCGCCATCGATGAGGGTCCTGGTAACTTGCACATTGCTGATGACTGGGGAACAGAGCATTGGGAGGACGCCAGCTGTAGCCGCAGACTTGAGCTGATCCGCTGAGCTGAATGTGATGGCGCACATGGACCACCTGAGAGGGCACGCGGCCTCGAGCTTGGGAAGGACTGCATTCACCTCGCGAGCAAACTGCTTGAAGATGCGCTGAGAGGCTGGGGCCTGGGCACCGCCCAGGATGCAAGCGATAGCACGTGGCTCCTGGAAGACCCCAGCCCCCTCGTCCTGGTGGTGGTCATCATTCCTTCTTGGCGGTGGTGGCAGAGGAGGAAGGCCTGCATTGCCCTGCGGGCGATCCTCGTGAGGCTGATCCCTCCAAGCCCCCTCATGAGGCTGGTCCTACCAGCGATCCTCGCGAGGGCGGTCACGCCACTCCTGGCGTGGGCCTCGGTCGTCCCATCGTCCTCCACCTCTTCCTTCTCCTCGACCGTAGCCCCGGTCGTTGCGCTCGGGGCGTCGACCGATGCGTCCTTCTCGAACGGCCCTGAGCTCCTGGCATTCGTTGGTGTTGTGGGTGTAGAGGTTGTGGTAGGCGCAGAATTGGCTACCCTTGGACGACTCTGGCTGGTCCCTGCCATGCTTCGTGTCCGGTTCTGCTACGAGCACAACTGCTCCTTTGCGCTTCACGTCCTTGGCCTTGGCTTTCTTCTCTCCTGGGTCAGCAGCTGGAAGCTCGAGAAGGGAGAGGCGCCCCTCCTCAGCCCTTGCGCACTTGGTCGCCAGGTTGAATAGCTCCAGAGATGTCAAAGATCCTTGTGGATAGCTAGCTCCTCCTTCATCTTGACATCGCGGACTCAAAGAACGCTGAGATGATGGCCTCCTCGGTCACCTTGGGAATCTTGAGGCGAGCGCTGTTGAAGCGCTGGATGTACTTCTGCAAGGTCTATCCAGGTCCCTGCTTGATGCGGCGCAGGTCACCCATCACCGGAGGACGGTCACGAGTGCCCTGGAAGTTGGCGATGAAGCAGGTGCACATCTTGTCCCAAGAGGAGGTCGAGCCAGAAGGTAGGTTCAGGAGCCAGGTGCGGGCACTGTCCTTGAGCGCCATGGGAAACCAGCTCGCCATGACCCTTTTGTCTCCGTTGGCCGGCTTGATGCCCAACTCGTAGAGCTGCAGGAACTCCGCGGGGTCAGCAGTGCTGTTGTAGCGAGGAGGCAGACCCGGCTTGAACTTGCCCGGCCAGGCGACACTACATAGCTCGGTGGTGAAGGCGCGGCAGCCGACAGTGGCCACCGGAGCCCTTTGCAGACGCGGGGCTTGCTCCTGGGGATTCCCGCGCGCCGCCGCCAGGGGAAGCCCGGGGTCTTGACGTGTTGGCGCAGGGATGCGGTCTGGACGTGCTGGAGCGGGGAGCACGCGAGCGCCCTCTTGAGGCCGAGGGGTCTCTTGGCAGCTCCTTTCTTATCGCGCGGGCACTGGACGTGATGAGTCTCGTCCAAGGGCCGCATGCCTTGGAGCCAGGGCACCTTCTTGGGGAGGAAGTGGCAAAGGCACTTCCTGAGCTGCATCACCCACGCAGGACGGAGGGCGAGGCAGCGAGAGGGACGGCGCAGGAGAGCCCCCTGCAGCGCTGATGAGCTCGGTAATGCGAGTGAGCCACTCCTCGTAGAGGTCGTCGACGGGGCGATAGTGCAGGAGCTCACGTGCCAGGAATAGTGCGGCCTGCGCGTCCGTGGGAGCGCGACGGGCGTGAGACGACGAACCAGCTGGAGTCAGCGATGAAGTGGCGGTGCGGCCTTCCTGCCGCACCAAGGGGTGCAGCGACGACGCTTGCTACTCGTTCCCCGCCGGGCCGGTGGCGGCAGGCGACGGGAACGACGAGGAGGCCCACCGACGGGAGCCGTCTAGGTGACACGGGCGGCGAGAGTAGCCCGACGCTCTGTGCAAGCTCGGTGACCGTCTGCCATGGATGCGATGAACGATGGAATGCGTAACAGCGGAAGAAAGATTTCGGCGCACCCCTACTTGGCGCGCCAAATGTCAGATATCGGGTTCCGGCAAAACCCTTAAGGTTCGAACTCTGGGGTGCGCACGAAGATCTTCCCCCTACCGATCCATGCCTCAATGCCTCGTCGTGAATCTAAGCTACACGATGAACAACACAAGGGACACCAGGTTTATACTAGTTTGGCCCATCGTTGTGGTGTAATACCCTACTCTAGTGTGTGGTGTGGTGGATTGCCTCTAGGGCTGATGATGAACAGTACAGAGGAAGAACAACCTCGCGAGGGGTGTTCTTGAGCTGGTGCGGTGTTCTACTTGGGATGGATTCGATTGCCTTTGGATGAGATGATCTCTACTGTGGTGTCTATCTCTATATATAGAGGCCCTGGTCCTGTTCCCAAATATTGAGCGGGAAGGGAGCCAACAACGGACATTTTGAAGGGGAACAACTAGTACAGGTTATCCTGACTAAAGTTGGTCCTCGACTGCCAAAGGCACTGGCGATGATGCCATCTTGGGCTCCACAGTGACCTCTGTCCTGCCGCTCTGCTGGTCTTGGTCTCCTTGCACCGATATGGTAACCTTTGCTTGATGCCTCGGTACTCTGCACCTGCACTTGCCCCCTTTGCACCAAAGAGGAAGCGAGGACATTGCGCTGGCTGGCGCCCGCCTGGCCTTGATCGTCATGGCTTGCGTCACGAGCACCTCGCGAGGTACCCCTGCCTTGATCTCTCCGCCTCCTCGCGAGCCTGCCTGGTGAGGCCGCCCCTGAGGAAGCCTTGCGTCGTCCGCCCCACGAGGCTTGGCCCCTCGCGAGGGTATTGAGCTTGGGTTGATGAAGATGGGATGTGCTGGGCCACCCCTTGAGCCACACCGCAGGCCGCAGGCAGGCAAGTCTGGGGACCCCCGTTCCCAGAACGCCGACATAACATGACTTCCAAAATAGGATTACCGTACCACTCTGGTGCGGACCGTACTCTGGAAGACCTACGAGGTTCTGTAGTAACTTGATTTGGAGTTTCGTGATCATCATCATTAGCTTCCTCACTAATTGGTGTAGGCATCACTGGAACTGATTTCAGTGATGAACTATTTTCCAATTCGGGAGAAAGTACTATTACCTTATCAAGTTCTACTTTTCTCCCACTCACTTCTTTCAAGAGAAACTCCTTCTCAAGAAAGGATCCATTCTTAGCAATGAATATTTTGCCTTCGGATCTGTGATTAGAAGGTGTACCCAACAGTCTCTTTTGGGTATCCTATGAAGACACATTTCTCTGATTTGGGTTCGAGCTTATCAGGTTGAAACTTTTTCACATAAGCATCGCAACTCCAAACTTTAAGAAATGATAGCTTAGGTTTATTGCGAAACCATAGTTCATATGGTGTCGTCTCAACGGATTTAGATGGTGCCCTATTTTAACGTGAATGCAACTATCTCTAATGCATAATCCCAAACCAATATTGGTAAATCGGTAAGAGACATCATTGATCACACCATATCAAATAAAGTGCGGTTATGACGTTCAGACACACCGTTACGCTATGGTGTTCCAGGTGGCATGAGTTTGTGAAACCATTCCACATTATTTTAACTGAAGGCCAAACTCGTAACTCAAATATTCATCTCCACGATCAGATCATAGAAACTTTATTTTCTTGTTACGATGATTTTCCACTTCACTATGAAATTCTTTGAACCTTTCAACTGTTTCAGACTTATGTTTCATCAAGTAGATATACCCATATCTGCTCAAATCATCTGTGAAGGTCAGAAAATAATGATACCCGCCACGAGCCTTAATACTCATTGGTCTGCATACATCAGTATGTATTATTTCCAACAAGACAGTAGCTCGTTCCATTGTTCTGGAGAACGGAGTTTTAGTCATCTTGCCCAAAAGGCACGGTTCGCAAGCATCAAATGATTCATAACCAAGTGATTCCGAAAATCCATCTTTATGGAGTTTCTTCATGCGCTTTACACCAATATGACCCAAACGGCAGTCCCACAAATAAGTTGCACTATCGTTATTAACTTTGCATCTTTTGGCATCAATGTTATGAATGTGTGTATCACTACGATCGAGATCCAACAAACTATTTTCATTGGGTGTATGACCTTGAAGGTTTTATTCATGTAAACAAAACAACAATCATTCTCTGACTTTAAATGAATAACCGTATTGCAATAAATATGATCAAATCATATTCATGCTCAACGCAAACACCAAATAACATTTATTTAGGTTTAACACTAATCCCAAAAGTATAGGGAGTGTGTGATGATGATCATATCAATCTTGGAACTACTTCCAACACTCATCGTCACTTCCCCCTCAACTAATCTCTGTTTATTCTGTAACTCCTATTTCGAGTTACTAATCTTAGCAACTGAACAAGTATCAACTACTCAGGGGCTACTATAAACACTAGTAAGGCACACATCAATAACCTGTATATCAAATATACCCTTGTTCACTTTGCCATACTTCTTATCCACCAAATATTCAGGGCATTTCTGCTTCTAGTGACCATTTCCTTTCCAGTGTAAGCACTCAGTTTCAGGCTTTGGTCCAGCTTTGGGATTCTTCGCGGGAGTGACAACTTGCTTCTCATTCTACTTGAAGTTCCCTTTCTTTCCATTTTCCCTTTTCTTGAAACTAGTGGTCTTGTCAATCATCAACACTTGATGCTCTTTTCTTGATTTCTACCTTCGTTGATTTCAACATCACGAAGAGCTCGGGAATCGTTTTTGTCATCCCTTGCATACTATAGTTCATCACGAAGTTCTAGTAACTTGGTGATGGTGACTAGAGAACTCTGTCAATCACTATCTTATCTGGAAGATTAACTCCCACTTGATTCAAGCGATTGTAGTACCTAGACAATCTGAGCACATGCTCACTAGTTGAGCAATTCTCCTCCATCTTTTAGCTATAGAACTTGTTGGAGACTTCATATCTCTCAACACGGGTATTTGCTTGTAATATTAACTTCAACTCCTGGAACATCTCATATGGTCCATGACGTTCAAAGCGTCTTTGAAGTCACGATTCTAAGCCGTTAAGCATGGTGCACTAAACTATCAAGTAGTCATCATATTGAGCTAGCAAAATGTTCATAACGTCTGCATCTGCTCCTGCAATAGGTCTGTCACCTAGCGATGCATTAAGGACATAATTCTTCTATGCAGCAATGAGGATAAACCTCAGATCACGGATCTAATCCGCATCATTGCTCTAATATCTTTAAACATAGTTTTTCTCTAGGAACATATCAAAAATAAACATAGGGAAGTAACAATGCGAGCTATTGATCTACTAAATAATTTGCAAAATAGTATCAGGACTAAGTTCATGATGAATTAAAGTTCAATTAATCATATTACTTAAGAACTCCAACTTAGATAGACATCCCTCTAATCATCTAAGTGATCACGTGATCGAAATCAACTAAACCATAACCGATCATCACGTGAAATGTAGTAGTTTTCAATGGTGAACATCACTATGTTGTTCACGCTCGACCTTTCGGTCTCAGTGTTCCAATGCCATATCTGCATATGCTAGGCTTGTCAAGTTTAACCTGAGTATTCTGCATGTGCAAAACGGGCTTGCACCCGTTGTAGATGGACGTAGAGCTTATCACACCCGATCATCACGTGGTGTCTGGGCACGACAAACTTTAGCAACAGTGCATACTCAGGGAGAACACTTTTATCTTGAAATTTAGTGAGAGATCATCTTATAATGCTACCATCAATCAAAGCAAGATAAGATGCATAAAAGATAAACATCACATGCAATCAATATAAGTGATATGATATGGCCATCATCATCTTGTGCTTGTGATCTCCATCTCCTAAGCACCATCATGATCACCATCGTCACCGCGCGACACCTTGATCTCCATCGTAGCATCGTTGTCGTCTCGCCAACTATTGCTTCTACGACTATCGCTACTGCTTAGTGATAAAGTAAAGCAATTATAGGGCGATTGCATTGCATACAATAAAGCGACAACCATATGGCTCCTGCCAGTTGCCGATAACTCGGTTACAAAACATGATCATCTCATACAATAAAATATAGCATCATGCCTTGACCATATCACATCACAACATGCCCTGCAAAAACAAGTTAGACGTCCTCTACTTTGTTGTTGCAAGTTTTACGTGGCTGCTACGAGATGAGCAAGAACCGCTCTTACCTACGCATCAAAAACACAACAATAGTTCGTCCAGTTAGTGCTGTTTTAACCTTCTCAAGGACCGGGTGTAGCCACACTCGGTTCAACTAAAGTTGGATAAACTGACACCCGCTAGTCACCTGTGTGCAAAGCACGGCGGTAAAACCAGTCTCGCGTAAGCGTACGCGTAATATCGGTCTGGGCCGCTTCATCCAACAATACCGCCGAACCAAAGTGTGACATGCTGGTAAGAAGTATGACTTGTATCGCCCATAACTCACCTGTGTTATACTCGTGCATATAACATCAACGCATAAAACCTGGCTCAGATGCCACTCTTGGGGAATATAGTAACTTCAAAAAATTTCCTATGCACACGCAAGATCATGGTGATGCATAGCAATGAGAGGGGAGAGTGTGTCCACGTACCCTCGTAGACCGAAAGCGGAAGCATTAGCACAACACGGTTGATGTAGTCGTACGTCTTCACGATCTGACCGATCAAGTACCAAACGCACGGCACCTTCGAGTCAGCACACGTTCAGCTCGATGACGTCCCCCGAACTCCGATACTGCCGAGCTTTGAGGTAGAGTTCCGTCAGCACGACGGCGTGGTGACAATGATGATGTTCTACCGACGCAGGGCTTCGTCTAAGCACCGCTACGATATTATCAAGGTGGATTATGGTGGAGGGGGGCACTGCAGACGGCTAAGAGATCCAAGGGATCAATTGTTGTGTCTATGGGGTGCCCCCTCCTCCGTATATAAAGGAGGGGAGGAGAGGGCCGACCAGGAGGAGGATGCGCGCCAAAGTGGGGGAGTCCTACTCCCACCGGGAGTAGGACTCCTCCTTTTCCTATTTGGAGAGGGAGAGGGAAGGAAGAGCAAGGAGGGAGGAAGGAAAGGGGGCCCCTCCCAATTTGGATTGGGCTTGGGGGGGGGGCGCCCCCTCGCTTGCTCCTTTCCCCTCCTTTCCACTAAAGCCCATTAAGGCCCATATACCTCCCGGGGGGTTCCAATAACCTCTCGGTGCTCCGGTATTATCCCGATCTCACCCGGAACCATACCGGTGTCCAAATATAGTCGTCCAATATATCGATCTTTATGTCTCGACCATTGCGAGACTCCTCGTCATGTCCGTGATCACATCCAGGACTCCGAACTACCTTCGGTACATCAAAACACATAAACTCATAATAGAACCGTCATCGAACTTTAAGCGTGCGGACCCTATGGGTTCGAGAACTATGTAGACAGGACTGAGACATGTCTATGGTCAATAACCAATAGCGGAACCTGGATGCTCATATTGGCTCCCACATATTCTACGAAGGTTTTTATCAGTCAAACCGCATAACAACATACGTTGTTCCCTTTGTCATCGGTATGTTACTTGCCCGAGATTCGATCGTCGGTATCTCAATACCTAGTTCAATCTCATTACCGGCAAGTCTCTTTACTCGTTATGTAATGCATCATCCCATAACTAACTCATTAGCTACATTGCTTGCAAGGCTTATAGTGATGTGCATTACCAAGAGGGCCCAGAGATACCTCTCCGACAATAGGAGTGACAAATCCTAATCTCGAAATACGTCAACTCAACAAGTACCTTCGGAGACACCGGTAGAGCACCTTTATAATCACCCAGTTTCATTGTGACGTTTGGTAGCACACAAAGTGTTCCTCCGGTAAGCGAGAGTTACATAATCTCATAGTCATAGGAACATGTATAAGTCATGAATAAAGCAATAGCAACATACTAAACGATCAAGTGCTAAGCTAACGAAATGGGTTAAGTAAATCACATCATTCTGTAATGATGCGATCCCGTTAATCAAATGACAACTCATGTCTATGGCTAGGAAACTTAACCATCTTTGATTCAACGAGCTAGTCAAGTAGAGGCATACTAGTGACAGCATGTTTGTCTATGTATTCACACATGTACTAAGTTTCTGATTAATACAATTCTAGCATGAATAATAAACATTTATCATGAAATAAGGAAATAAATAATAACTTTATTATTGCCTTTAGGGCATATTTCCTTCAAATGTATCTAGTGTATTAAGTTCATGGAGAAACGGAGTAACGCAATAAGAACGATGACATGATGTAGATAAGATCTATTCACTTAGGAATAGACCCCATATTTTTATCCTTACACTACAAAAAAAGTGTCGGGACCCCGACTCGATGCCACATAGGTCTAGCATGTAACACCTCATATCACTTTGCGGCCTCACGCACGGTATCCCCACGGGTGTCGCCTTACCTTTGCCCGGGACCGTTTGCGCCTTTTGGCACACGTATATGATGGTGTCCCTGGCATCCATATGATGAAGAGCCCGGGCTGACATGGCTAGTCGTAAACCCAAAGTGGCACTAACTTACAGGGACATGCATCCATGACCCAGCATCGAACGTGTCGGTCATCAGCGAGTGAATCCAGGCTGTAGCACTGGGCTAACAGGACTCCGGTGAACCGGGATATAGCGGGCTAACAGGACTCCGGTATTCATCGGGTGACATTTCCCCGAAGGGACAGACACAGGATCGAAGAAGGACACATGCCGGCCAGCCTAAGTGTTCCGGAGCAGTAGCAAGCTACCAGGGCTCAGTGGAAGCACTAGGAGACATTTCCCGGTAAGAAAGACTACTAAGGATAAACAACTAGATAGTCAGATCCCACACATAGCAATACACATTACACGCACGCATAACATGCAGGTATGTGCTGTACAACATGGCATCACAACATAACTCAACAACTCAAATAGATAAAGGCTCAGAAGAGCCATCATAGCAATTATTGCAAACAGGGGTCACAAGACCCATCATAGAGAGCATACAAGCAACAAGCGGAAGCATTACATGTCTGGGTACAGACATCTACAAATGAAAAAGGCTGAAGAGCCTGGCTATGTACAACATCTGATCAAGATCGTAGCTAAGGTACTAGCTACTAGTCGAAGTCGACGAGAACACTAGTAAGACCGAAGTCTCCGCTGCAAAAACATAAATGAAGCAACATGAGTACAAAGGTACTCAGCAAGACTTACATCAGATCCTAGCATACATGCATTTGTATCAAGAGGGTACTGGGGGGTTTAGTTGCAGCAAGCCAGCTTTGACTCTGTGGCTATCCTGTTCTACGACTACCAGAAACTCTTGAGGTGAGACAACGTACACGAGTCCACTAATCACCACACAATACACTACTATGGATTCATCCCCGTCTCCCTACGAGAAGGCCATCCATAGCACTCACACTTGTCTTGAGCTTTTTAGGGTATCCACTTCAAGTTGTCTATGTACCATGTAAGCATCCAAGAAGTCCATAACCGCGGACCCGGCTATTCGAATAGATCATGATAACCCTGCAGGGGTGTACTTCTTCACACACGCTCTCGCCACTTACCGCCATGTACACGTCATGTATCTCGGCAACCTTCAAGCGGAAGCCTGGCGAGGGTGTCGGCCACGACCTGACTAACCACACAAGACTCTAATCCAGGTTTATCGCCTATTCGGGTTCCATCCGCAAGGAGATCCGGCCGGGGTGTCGCTCACGGCCCCAAACGATGTGTGCAGGGTTCCCGAGCCCACCATCCGGGTGGCACTCGGTACACCAGGCCACATGTGCCTAGTCTGTCCCAAGCCCACCCTGCCGGGTGCCACTTGGTAGAAAAATAGCACTACCTACAAACACCAGAAACTAGTTGCGACTCCTGGAGAGAGATCAAGTTGGCTAATAAGTCGAGAGGGGCACTTAAGCATTCCAATGTGTGGTAGTATCGAGTCATTGGACAACATACATAGAACTCAGTGCTTAAGGACGGTTCCAGTGAGACAACCCACCATGTACTCCTACATGGCCTCTCACCGCTACCTTTACCAAATCTTGTTCACACACTTAACTCTCAGCACCAGAACATATCATAACACTCCAATTCATTCCCAATGAATCAGACCTGACACAACTCTAAGCAATAGCAGGCATAGCATGGTAGGAACACAACATGGCTCAATCAACTCCTACACATGCTAGTGGGTTTCAACTATTTACTGTGGTAATGACAGGTCATGCAGAGGAATGGGTTCAACTACCGTAGCACAAAGTAGCAGATGAATCGTTGTTGTCCTAATGCAATAATTGAGAGCAGGAGCGAGAGAGTAGGGTTTTATCGAAATGAACAAGGGGGTTTGCTTGCCTGGTAAATCAACAGAGGAGGCACTGCTTCACAGACAGGTACTTTGGAACAGACTCCGGAGCAGGACCTATCGAGAAGGAACAGTGTCGGCAATCAATACACAATCATATGCAACAATATGATGCATGAACATGGCGTGAAGATGTGATGTTGTTTGAGCTAATGCAACTAGTAATCATTTGGTTTGAAGTCCATTTGAACCATAAGCTCAAATGCAATTCTAAATTAAGTCTCTTATATATGCCATAATGTGTTTTCTCATATTCAGCATGTATAAGTTGGTTTTTCATGCATGAAACTAGTACAGATGGAAAGGTTGCATTTTTCTGATAATTTTTCATATATAAATTATTTTAATCTGAGCTACGGTTGAATTGATATGAATTTTTGAAGTTTAAATCAATTTCTGGAATTTCCTGATTTAATTTAAATCCAGATATTATATTATTGCGCCAGCATGACATCAGCACGACGTCAGCAGTCAACTGCGGCTGGCTAGGGTCAAACCTGACGTGTGGGGTCCACACGTCAGTGACAGGGGGTTAAACAAGGTTAGATTAACTTAATTAAAGGATTAGGGGGGGTCGGGCCCACTGGTCAGTGTTAGTGGCTAATTAGGTTTAGTTATTTTTTAACTAAAATTAGCAGGGCCTGGCCCCACTAGTCAGCGACCCTGGGGGGTCAAATCCCAGGTCAAACAAGTCAAACCCGCCGGCGGTTAGTCGCCGGCGAGGCCTGAACGCGACGGAGGGCTGCGGAATCGTCGCTCCAGCGACCAATCGCGCGGCGGAGAGCACCTACGCGAAGCCCAGGCTCGCGCGCATCCAGTGGCGCCCTTTGTTTCACCGAGACGGTCTATATCGCCGGCGGCGACCACTTGGGCGGCGACCGGAGTTCGGGATAGCGCGGGCGTGGGGCTGCAGCTCGCGTTCGAGCGAACGGAGGGCACAGGCGGTAGCTACGAGGCAGCAGGAGCACGTCGAGCTACTACGCGAGGCAGAGGTGCTCGGGGGCACGGAGCTCGCCGGCCATGGCGGACGGCGGCTTCGGGCGCTCGCGGGGCAGTGGCTACAGGGCACGCGCGAGAGAGAGAGGTGAGGGGAAAGGAAGAGGGGCTCACGGCGGACTCGCAGAGCAGGCCGGTGTGCTCGGGGACGTCCTGCGTCCGGCGAATCGACGGCGATGGCGGCGAGGTCGATCTCCGGCGTCGGTGATGAAGAAGACAACGGCGTCGGCGATGGAGCGCGTCCGGAGGTGCGTGGCTTGACGAGGAGGTAGAGGGGGTCGTGGCGGAGCTGGGAAGCGTGTCGGGGAGGCGAGGGGAGGCCGGTGGCCACGGCAACGGTGAGCGGCGGCGGCGATGGCGCTCGGGTGTGCGAGGGAGAGAGCAGGGGGAGAGGAGGAGGGCGAGGGAGAGTGCAAGAGAGGTCGGGGTGGCTGCGTGGCGTCTCCGGGGCATCGAGACGAGGAGGGGAGAGGGCAGGCAGGCAGAGAGGCTGGTGGCATGGCGCGGTGGCGCACGCGCGCGCCGGGCACGCTCCCCTCCTTCTGTCGAGGACGAAGACGACAGAGGAGGAGGCGGGCTAGGCCGGCCTGCTGCTGCTGGGCCAGAGGCGCCAGGCAGAAGCCCAGGTAAGGTTTTTCCTGTTTTATTTCTTTTTCTAAATTTTCTGACACTTGTTCTGATTTAGTAATAATACTAAATCAATTTATTTACTTATGCCATTTTTTATGGAAGCTAGTTATATTAATCCAGAGCTCCTTTATAAATGGCATAATTTTTGGACATATATTAATATATATAACTAATATATTTCCAATGCAAATATTTATCGGATTAATCCAAATGGCCAAAATAAATATCCATGAGCTCCTAAAAATATTGGTTTGATTTTTATCTCTGTCCAATATTTTCAGAGAGCAACATGAGCATTTTCTTGGACCCTTTTGGAGAAATTTTTATTTGGGTCATTTTCAAAATGATTCTGAGGGTTCCACCAATCCTCATTTCAAATTTAAATGAAATTTAAATATGATGCACAGATGACTAGCTAATCTAGGTCATACCAGACTAGGGATGTGACAAAAAGACACATCCGTGACATTTTGGGCTGAACGATTTTTTTCTGTCATGCTTATGACACTTCTATGACGATAATTTTGACAAAACCCGGTGTCATCATAGATGTGGTGGGCTCCTACTTCTATGACAAAAAATCATGACAGAAAATGGGCTTTTTGTCCTGGGTGAGCCGGAGACGCACCTGCATGACATTCTTTGGGCCGTCCATGACGGAAAAAATCGTGGTAGAAGCGAGGGCGAGGAAAAATTCGGGGAGTTCCCGGTTACAGTGGGTGGTTGGGGCCGAGCAATGCACGGAGGTTTGCACATTTCTCTCATATACACGTACGCGCATGTGTGCGAGGCGCATGTTGCACTCTAACTGAACCAGAGGGAGGCGTTGGGCTCTAACTGAACCCGAGCAATTGCACTAGCTACGTTACTGAACCCCGGTCGATCCCTTCTTGTTAACTAAACCCAAGCGATTCTTTCGCTACTGCTGCTAACTGAAGCCGATCGAAGCTGCCTCTTGATGAACAGTTCCCAGCGGGGATTGGATGAACAATTTTCGGTGGGGGTTGGATGAACAGGATCCCGTGGTAGTAGAGGCCCTCTGCCGCTAGATGAACCGGACCCGATCAAGGAGGTGGGGGTGGATTAACATTAGCCGGTGGAGGGACCCCATGGAGGGCTGGTTGAAGAGGTCCCCGTTGAGGGCTGGTTGAATAGTAGCCGGTGGAGGCTGGATGAACAAGACACCATGGAGGGCTGGATGAACAGTAGACAGTGGAGGCTGGATGAATAGGACCCCGTGGATGAATACTAGCTGGTGGAGGCTGGAGGAAGTCGACGGTGGATGAACAGTAGCATGAGGAGGCTGGAGGAAATCGCAGTGGATGAGCATTGGCCTGTGGAGTCCCATTTTGCGGTACGCCACACCCCTCCCGATGAATAGGACCCCGTTTCGACCATAGGCGTTCCAAGATAAGTTTGTTTCCTCCATTTTGCGGTACGCCACACCCCTCCCGATCAACAGGACCCCGTTTTGACTGTACATAGTCGAACACAAGTCCGTTTCCTCCGTTTTGCGGTACGCCAGACCCTTCCCGATGAACAGGACCCCGTTTCATCTATACATGGTCGAACGGAAGGCCCGTTTCCTCCGTTCTATGGTATGCCAGACCTTGTTTCGGTTGTTCCGTCCAAGCCGGTTGACTCCCGATGAACACGATGTATTATGTTGCCTCCCGATGAACACGACGCATTCCGTAGCCTCCCTATGAACACGACGTAGTTTCTCCGTTCCGACCCAGCCGGTTGGCTTCCGATAAACAGGACGCCGTTGCTGCCGTCCGTGGCCTCTCCATATACACGAGCCATGGCCGTACGTATGCGCGAGTATGCGTTCGAGACCCCGCCCGTATGTACGTACGTGGCCGTATTTTTTGGCATCTGGCTGTACGTACATGTACACGGTTTGAACTGGACTGCCTGAACTGCTACCGCTCCTTAGTCAGCCATGGTTCATCGTGGCAGACAGACCGATCGACCGCTATGTACACAGACAACGCTACGTATGCTTCGACCGGGTGGGTCCCAGCTGTCAGGGAGGATAAGGACGCACTTCCTTGCGTGCAAAGATATAGCTGGTGGGTCCCAACTGTCAGGGGGAAGAGTCATTTTTTTGCCCATAATAAGGACGCACTTCCTTGCGTGCGAAGATGCAGCTGATGGGTCCCAACTGTCAGGGGGAGAAAACATTATTTTTAAGGTAAAAAGGATGCAGTTGCATGCATGCGTCCATGGGCATGGTGCATCCCCACTGTCGGCCTCTACACGTACAGTCATCTTACGATGACTCTCATTTGTTGACCACGTTGACCACACCGTGCAGAGTGCACCAAGCTGGTGGACGACGGCGAGGCCCCAGACTAGAATGCCCCGAAGATGGGGAAGACGCGATAGTGGAGTCACAGACAGAGAGGAGTGGGAAACTTGACTGGTTCGGGTGCGGGGCGGGCCTACACTCGGCAGAGAATAACAGGAGGTGCGGAGGAGTGGAGGGATTGCCTGACCGTCGGTGGGGTAGCGTTTCGCTGCGAGGCGCGCAAAACAGCACCGCTGGACGCCGGAGGCTGGAGCAGGCGGTCCCGGCAGCCCTGGGGAAAGAAGACGAGAGATTGAAGAAGAATGCCGGTCGTTGGATGTAAATCCAATGCCTTGCCTAGGCTTCAACCTTTGTATTTTTATTTTTTTGCAAAAGTGCTTAGGCTTCGACCTACTGGCCCACATGTCAACTAGTCCATTTGGTGGGCTGGGTAAAACAATGGTGTAGCGTCTATGCAGCCCGTTCATATATTATGCTAGAATTTAAAGCCCATTTGCATTTTTCTCGAAATCCGTGGACTTGCTGGGCTGGGTGAAAATATCGTGTTGGGCTGGACGGAGAAATGTTATAAAAACATAAACACATGATTGCACGTCTATTACTACATTGGTCAGTAAAATCTTTGCAAGCTTATGTACACAATCACCAGGAGTTAACTTGCCAACTTATATATAAACAATTATTATTATTATTATTTTGTAAGAACTTTCTATTTACGAAATAAAATATCATTTTAATTTGATGAGTTAATAGGACATGGGGTATTATTATTTTTTCGGCTAGATGTGGGACAGTTGAGTTGGTTCTAGGGAAAAGTACTGGGAGAAAACTCAGTTTACATCAAAAAAGAAAGTGCGAGAAAATTCAGATATAGGATTAATGAAAACGAAAAATAAAGGAAGTGAGAAGGTCTATAAAATGGTTGGACGAACGACAGGTTTAACAGAACCTTATGTTGTTTATATTATACATATGTAATAAAATAAGATATAAATATAAATATATATACTATTATAGAAGGGAAAACATAGGTTCAGTTTTGCATTCTTATAAAAAAATAGAACTGATCTGTGCATCGTCTTGAAAAAATAAACATAACTTGGGCTACTAATGTTATAGACAAGCTAGGCTGGGAGGCCTAGAGGCCGCTTGATACCTGCTGGATCCAAAAAAAGTTGAAACATGTCATGGGCTGCGCATGTTAAACAACAAAACCTAGGCCATGGACCTGGTGGGCCCGGGACTGACAGCCTCTCGACGAACAGTCGTCTCCCGATTCCTCTTGTTTTGCTGACCATGTTGGGAACAATAGACGGCAGCACCGCGGCGAGAGCACCAAGATGGAGGACAACGTCAAGACCTCGGACCAAACGAACCGGAGTGGGGGAAGATGTAGGCGGAGGGGAGTATGTGGGTTGACTTATTCAGGTGCAGGGTGGGCCGGTGGAGCTGCCGCCGCCGGACAATGTGTGGGAGTAGAGGGATGGCCTGGCCAACGCCATAGGCTATGATGGGTCACCGAGGCGTGCGCGACAAGGCCACCAGCCGCTGTATAGGAAGAGGACAAAAGATTGAACAAAATAAAGAAATACAAATGGATAGGTGTCCACCTGAGAAGGGGAATATGTTGGGAGGAAGGAGATTCAAAGCACAGCAGCCCTGTGAACTAGTTACATAATAAGGAAATAGCCACTAAAAAAGCAAATAGGTTAATGGGTTCTTAGACGAAATATTTCGGACAAAATAGATAATTACGACATATAGGCTAATGCATGAAACACTCAGATAATAAAGGTGCTTAAACAAATAAAGTACATCATCTAGACCTTCCTGGCATGCTTGATCATGACGCAGCGGCTATCTGTGTACTCAACGGTTACGGGAAGCAGACACGCCCTCATGTCCAAGATCCGCCTGTATATGTCGTAGCATGCGTATGCGTCCTTGGTCGCATAGGTGAAAGTGCAACTAATCCCCGGGTGGTTTTGGTAATTCATAACAACATATAGCTCATCGAACTAACATTCTTTCACGATCAATATTTCGGAAAGTTCAATGGTTGGTATGGCATGGACTAGAGATGTGGACCCCTCAAAATGCTAAGGACACATATTGGCAAAAGCTCAAGGCTCTACATTTTCATTTTAGTGATCCATGATCACATTGAGTCCATAGGAAAAGCCTATTAAAAGGGGATGAGGTGTTGCTTAATGGCTTGCTTGGTCAAAATGCTTAGTGATATGCTCCAAAAACCCTCAACCACTTTCTCATTTCCATATATGTCCTAAACCTAAAGTCAAACTCGGCCCCACCGATTTGATCTATCTGGTGCCACCGAGTTCACTTAACATAGCCATATCCAAAAACCCTAATCAGTTTGGTCTTACCGATAGGGATCTCGGTCTCACCGAGATGGGATTGCAAACTCTCTGTTTCCCTTCGTAGCGTTTCGGTCTAACCGAGATGAGCGATCGGTCCAACCGAGTTCGCAGTGCAAACTCTCTGTTTCCTTTTCGTAACGTTTCAGTCTAATCCGGATGAGCAATCGGTCCCACCGAGTTTGCCTGACCAAGTCTCCGTTTGCTTATTACTAAAATTGGTGTCACCAAGTTCATGTGATCGGTCTCACTGAGGGAGTCCTGGACTAAGGGGTCCTCGGATAGCCGGACTATATACTTGGTCCAGACTATTGGGCTATGAAGATACAAGATAGAAGACTTCTTCCCATGTCTGGATGGGACTCTCCTTTGCGTGGAAGGCAAGCTTGGCGATTCGGATATGAAGAGTCCTTTCTATGTAATCGACTTTGTGTAACCCTAGCCCCCTCTGGTGTCTATATAAACCGGAGGGGTTAGTCCGAAGGACAACAATCATAATCTCATAGGCTAGACTTCTAGGGTTTAGCCATTATGATCTCGTGGTAGATCAACTCTTGTAATACTCATATTCATCAGGATCAATCAAGCAGGAAGTAGGGTATTACCTCCATAGAGAGGGCCCGAACCTGGGTAAACATTGTGTCCCCCGCCTCCTATTACCATTAGCCTTAGACGTACAATTCGGGACCCCCTACCCGAGATCCGCTGGTTTTGACACCGACATTGGTGCTTTCATTGAGAGTTCCGCTGCATCGTCACCAGCAGGCTTGATGGCTCCATCAATCGTCTACAACAACGCAGTCTAGGGGGAGATCTTCCTCCCCGAACAGATCTTCATATTCGGCGGCTTCGCACTGCAGGCCAACTCGCTTGGCCATCTAGAGCAGATTGATAGCTATGCCCCTGGCCATCAGGTCAGATTTGGAAGCCTGAATTTTGTGGCCGATATCCGTGGAGACTTGATCTTCGACAGATTCGAGCCCATGACGGCTGTCCCCTGCCACCAAGATGAACACGACCTAAATCTGTCATCTGGCGGCGCTCAGGAAAAAGAGCCTGTAACCGATCTGGCCCTAGATCCAAAGCAGACTGCATCGCTCGAAGATGGGAAGCTTAACCCTGCCACGGAAGCCGCATACTCAGCGGCGCTCGAGCCGCACACAGACCCAACATCGAGCTGGGCTTGTGTCGCCGGAATCTCGGACTCATCTCCGGCCATAGGTTCCGGACCGCGTGCATCCGCGTCCATCGAACCTGATCGGGCGCCGATCTTGGAGTTCAGTTCCGCGGGCATCTTTCAGCACTCACCTCTAGGTGATGTGTTAAACTCATTGAAATCTCTCTCCTTGTGAGGGGACTCTTGGCCGAACTATGTCCGGCTCGAATGTGAAGCGGACGACGAAGAACTTCGTTTCCCAACCCACCACCCACTTTATAGCCAGTGTCGACGACTTAACCGACATGCTTGATTATGACTCGTAAGACATCGACGGTATGGACGACGATGCCGGAGAAGAGCTGGAACCACCGCCTACAGGGCGTTGGACAGCCACCTCATACATGGTGGATACACCAAAATAAAACAACGGTGATAGTGAAAACCCAGTCGAGGATAAACCTCCTGAGATACAGCCAAAGCACCGACGTCAGCGGCGCCACTCTAAGCCATGCCGTAGTAAAAATAGCAACACCGTCACAAGAGAAAACAATACTCCAGACGATGCCGAAGACAATGAAGACCCCGTTGAGCCAACCTCTGAACAGGATGAACGGGAGGATGGGCAAGCTAGCCCTGATGAACAGGCCACGAATGAAGATGCAAAGGACAGTAATTACCTTCCTCTCTCCGAGGACGAGGTGAGCCTTGGCGACGAAGAATTTATCGTGCCTGAGGAGCTCGACGAACAGGAACGCTTTAAGCGCCGGCTAATCACCACTGCAAGCAGCCTGAAAAAGAAGCAGCCGAAGCTTCAAGCTGATCAAGATCTGCTCAATGAAAGATGGACTGATGTCCTGGCAGCCGAGGAATACGACCTCAAGCACCCAACCAAAAGCTACCCAAAGCGCAAGTTGTTACCACAGTTTGATGACGAGGCGCCGGAGCCCGTCCTACCAAGGCATAATGCGGCTGACCGACCACCACATGGCCGAGACAAAGCGGCACCTCAAGCCGAACACCAGCCTGCACTACCTCATCATAGAAACGGAAACACAACAGCTAGGGGATACATACCTGCAGCATGACTTGGAAAATAGAGCAGGTCAGACAAAATCAATCTATGGATCGTGGGGGCGTGCCCCAATGCGCGAGATGGCCATCTGGCTGAACGTGACAAACATAACCACGTTTGGACCAAAAACCGCAGACGAACTCCATCCGAACTACGTCACGACTTGGCCCGATATAGAGGCGCCGCACACCCCCTTTTCTTCACTGACGAAGTAATGGAACATGAATTCCCAGAAGGGTTTAAACCCGTGAACATCGAATCATATGATGGCTCAACAAACCCCGCGGTATGGATTGAGGATTTTCTTCTCCATATTCACATGGCCCGCGGTGATGATCTTCACGCCATCAAATACCTCCCGCTCAAACTCAAGGGACCAGCTAGGTACTGGTTGAATAGTCTGCCTGAAAACTCCATTGGCTGCTGGGAGGACTTGGAGAATGCCTTCCTTGACAACTTTCAAGGAACATACGTCCGACCTCCGGATGCCGACGACTTAAGTCATATAGTTCAACAGCCTGGAGAGTCAGCCAGGAAATTCTGGACTAGGTTCTTAACCAAAAAGAACCAGATCATTGACTGTCCGGATGCTGAAGCCTTAGTGGCCTTTAAACATAGCATTCGTGACGAATGGCTCACCCGACACCTCGACCAAGAAAAGCCGAAGTCCATGGCAGCCCTCAAGGCACTCATGACCCACTTTTGTGCGGGCAAAGATAGCTGGCTAGCCCGTAGCAATAATCATGCAAGCGAACCTGGTACTTCCGAGGCTAGGAACAGCAATGGCAAGCCTCAACGCAACAGACACAAGCGTCGAAACAATGGCGACAACACCGAAGACACGGATGTCAATGTTGGATTCAGTGGCTCTAAGTCCGGTCAGCGTAAGAAGTCATTTAAAAGAAACAATCCAGGCCCGTCTAGTTTGGACCACATACTCGATCGCCCATGTCAAATCCACGGCACTCCTGATAAACCAGCCAATCATACCAACAGAGAATGTTGGGTCTTCAAACAGGCCGGCCAGTTAAATGCCGAGAACAAGGAGAAGGGGTCGCAAAGCAAGGACGATGACAAGGAACCCCGGCCACCAAACTCAGGGGGACAGAAGAAGTTCCCTCCCTCCCCCCCAAGTTAAAATAGTAAACATGATATACGGTACTCATATCCCCAAGAGGGAGCACAAGCGCGCACTCAGGGACATCTACGCGATGGAGCCAGTCGCCCCAATGTACAACCCATGGTCGTCCTGTCCGATCACATTCGATCGCAGGGACCATCCGACCAGTATCCGTCATGGCGGTTCAGCCGTGCTGGTCCTTGACCCAATCATTGATGGATTCCACCTTACGTGAGTCCTCATGGACGGCGGCAGCAACCTGAACCTCCTCTATCAGGATATAGTGCACAAAATGGGTATCGATACCTCAAGGATCAAGCCCACAAAACCACCTTTAAAGGTGTCATACCAGGTGTAGAGGCCTGCTGTACGAGCTCAATCACACCGAAAGTGGTCTTCGGATCCCCGGATAATTTCCGAAGCGAAGAATTGATCTTCGATATCGTCCCCTTCTGCAGTGGCTATCACGCAGTACTCGGACGAACCACATTTGCTCCCTTCAATGCGGTGCTGCACTACACTTACCTCAAGCTCAAGATGCCCGGGCCACATGGTGTTATAACAGTCAATGGAAACACGGAACGCTCCCTCCGTACCGAGGAGCATACCGCGGCCCTTGCAGCAGAATTACAGAGCAGCCTTTTCAGGCATAACCGCAATTTAACAACCAAGCTCCCGGACACCATCAAGCGAGTTCGGACTACCCTGTAGCAGGACAATCCATCTCATCCAGAGCTTGACTAGCAATTTGCCCTCTGTCCCAATCCCAACAAAGCGGCGATGCCCGTGCCGCGCGTACATAACTACGCACTTAGAATACCATGGGCATGGACGGAGGCATAGCTAGACCGTGGTCCATAATGTGGCTCAACCGCTCCTGGACCCGCATACCTTCACTTTTTCTTCTTCTTTCAGGTTTTTCTCTTTCCAAGGCTTTTTCTGATAACTTGATCATCGGACCTATCAAGGGACGGATACACCAAGAAGGCAAGAAGCTTTGACTTACAAGGGAACCCCCAGGTGGTCTCTGCTAATGATCGTTATACCTATTTTTAAAACCCGCACGCAGCTCGCCCTTGGTCATGGCATGTCAAAGAACCTTATTTGCTTATCGCATTACTTGTATGACAACACCTTGACGTATTAATCAAATTACAAAGGAAAATAATTTGCGGCTCAATATTTGCAGCGTCAGCTTATTAATTGATTTTTTCCTTTCCTTTATATATTCTTATAAATTGCGCCCGTACACACTGGTACGACTTAATTCACCAGGGGCTTCATCATAAACCACAATACGACAATAAAGTACGAACACTTTTACAATACAGTTCGACACCCCGAACTTATAGCATTATATGCATCGGCTCTGAATCATGTCTTTGGTCAATAGTTGGGTTGCCTGGCTCCTGTGCTTACTACCTTACGTTCCGCTATATCGGCTAGGGTAGTAAAGGGAGAACTACTACGATTGTCTCCCAGTACTTTTGGATGAGCACCTCAGTAGAGAAAGCCGAACACAGACTATGATGATGGGGCGAGAGCCGATCAGCTGTTCGAGAGGTTGCAAATCTTTAGCGATTTTTTTCGCATTATGCGATGAATCAGTTTCTATCTGATCAGGCGTGTATAGCGCCCCATGTTCGGACTTCAGAACACCAAGGGCTGTGCCCAAATTTTTCTTGTCAAACTCCTATGGCTAAGTGAGAGTAATAAAGCCGCATAGTCTGATTGCCTGGTTCGTTGCGCTAAACACCTCCTTAAAGGACCAAAACCTTGGTTAGAGAGTGTTTAGATTTATCCCTAACACCCCCATACTACCTACATGGGAACAGAAGCCGACGACTGGCCAACTCTCAGATTTAACAAAACGGCCGCACAGGAGGAAAAGTTTTAAATAACAGACTTTATATTACATAACAGATCTGTTTTCATAGTACAGGACAAGATAACATGAGTGTATTCATGGGAATATGATACCCTTAGCACATTGCTCTGCCACAAGGTGGGATCCCTCCAAGACACTGTCAAAATACAGTTGGGGTGTGCGGTGCTCCTTGCTCGCGGGCGGTCCCTTGGTCATCAGCTTCGTGGCATCCATCTTCGCCCAATGCATCTTAGCATGGGCAAAGGCCATTCGCGCGCCTTCGATACAGACTGACCGCTTGATGGCTTCAAGCCGAGGGCAGGCACTGACAAGCCGCTTCACGAGTCCAAAGTAGCTACTGGGAAAGGCTTCGGCAGACCATAGTCGGATTATCAAATCCTTCATGGCTAGTTCGGCCGCCTTATGCAGCTCGACTAGCTATTTCAGCTGATCGCTAAAGGGCACTGGATATTATGGTCCAAGGTATTGCGACCAGAACAACTTCTCCGTAGAGCTCCCCTCTTCGGCTCGATAGAATTTGGCAGCACCCGACATGCTGCACGGCAGATCCACAAACGCCCCTGGAGAACTCCAAATCTGAGTAAGTAAAAGGAACCTTTCCTTCACATATCTGCTCTGCATAATGAAAGCCTTACCCGCCGTGATCTTCTTGTCTGCCTGGATTTCCTGGAGGGCACCCTGGGCTTTGGCTCAGGCATCGTGTGCGCTCTGGCAGGCCTTGGCAAGTTTAGACTCTTGATTCTTAAAGTCGCGTTCCAAGGACTCGTACTTCTTAACGGTGCCCTGGAGCTCTTGCTGAACCTCACTGACCCGGGCCTCATGCTTTTCGCGTGTGACCTGTTCTTTGTCTGCTTTGTCCTCGGCCTCGGCCAGCGCCTTCTTGAGGGCCTTTACCTCGGTCGTTGCCCCTAATAAAACTCATGACACTTTATCAGCATGAATTATTCATCCTTCCTGAATATATACAAGGTTACTGCATACCTTGACTGTCCTCCAGCTGCTTCTTCACGCGGCCGAGCTCTCCCTCGGCCCGCTCCAGACTCTGCTTTAGTCCGGAGACTTCCGCAGTATGAGCGGCCGCAGCCAGCAGTGACGCCTACTTATTCACATAGACATATTATGTTAGACTCCTGCGAAAATTATTTGATCCTCTGTTCGGATTTTCTTTTTGAACACCGAATAGAGTATCAGGAGCTACTGTCTATACTGTGATATTCTTTTTACAATTACATTACTTACCTCAAAGCCTGTTAGAAGGCTAGTGCAGGCTTCGGTCAGTCTGCTTTTTGCGGACTGGACCCTCTCAATCACCGTACCCATAAGGGTACGATGTTCGTCAACAATGGAAGCGCCTGGCAGCGCTTCCAGCAACCTGTCCGGTGCCTCTGGATGGACTGAGGTCATCGGTGGAGTAGGCGCACCTCCCTCTTTCGAAAGAGGTGGCCCGCCTAATTCCGGAGCCGCTTGGGTCTCCGTAACTATATTCGGCTGAGGGCCAATTTGTATATGGCCCCCACCGTCAGTGTCCATGGGGGCTGGCTCCCCCATGTGTCCGGCCGCCGAGGCTTCACCCTCCAGCGCCTCCTTGGCGGCCTCCGAATTCTCTCCCGGGTCGGGGATTCTTCGGGATGACACCTCGACTGAGGGAAATATGCCCTAGAGGCAATAATAAAGTTATTATTTATTTCCTTATTTCATGATAAATGTTTACTATTCATGCTAGAATTGTATTAACCGGAAACATAATACATGTGTGAATACATAGACAAACATAGTGTCACTAGTATGCCTCTACTTAACTAGCTCGTTAATCAAAGATGGTTAAGTTTCCTAACCATAGACATGAGTTTTCATTTGATTAACGGGATCACATCATTAGGAGAATGATGTGATTGACTTGACCCATTCTGTTAGCTTAGCACTTGATCGTTTAGTATGTTGCTATTGCTTTCTTCATGACTTATACATGTTCCTATGACTATGAGATTATGCAACTCCCGTTTACCGGAGGAACACTTTGTGTGCTACCAAACGTCACAACGTAACTGGGTGATTATAAAGGAGCTCTACAGGTGTCTCCGAAGGTACATTTGGGTTAATGTATTTCGAGATTAGGATTTGTCACTCCGATTGTCGGAGAGGTATCTCTGGGCCCACTCAGTAATGCACATCACTATAGGCCTTGCAAGCATTGTAACTAATGAGTTAGTTGCGGGATGATGTATTACGGAACGAGTAAAGAGACTTGCCGGTAACAAGATTGAACTAGGTATTGAGATACCGACGATCGAATCTCGGGCAAGTAACATACCGGTGGCAAAGGGAACAACGTATGTTGTTATGCGGTTTGACCGATAAAGATCTTCGTAGAATATGTAGGAGCCAATATGAGCATGTCACATCCCTAGCTTCTGGTGCTGCCTAGTGTTTGCATCATGTTTAAATTTTGAAACTTGAACTGAGGAAAATTGGAAGCCTCAAAACCCTAAATAAAAGAAGGGCAAAAACCCTAAAAATCTCATTCATTGTTCCAAAATGCTCTTCTTAGATGTTTAATATTTTGGCAAGGGTTTTGATCCAAACCAAAAATATTGAACATTTTTAAGGATTTATTTTTGGGACTTTGAATTTAAATCATTAGCTATTTGAATTTGAATTATATTCATATGATTAGAATATAATTTCAAGCATCCCTGAAATATTTTATGAGCTTTTGGAAAAGTCCATCTAGCAAAATAAAAATATTCAGAGGAGCTTTTGGCATTGTTTTGAATTATTTTTAAATTCAAAACAGTGGCAAAAGAATTAAATAAAAATAAAACAAACAGAACAATAAAACAGGAGAGAGAGGAAACCTACCTGGGCCACTTACCCGCAGCCTACCTGGCGCCACCAATCGGCCCAGCCGGCCCAGCCCACCGCCGCCCCCCTCCCCTGTCGTCTTCCTCCCTGCCAGGAGGACGGACACCGCGACGCCGCCGCGCGCGCCACCTCCACCCTGCTCGGCCACCTCCTGCTTCCTCTTCGACGCCCCGGTGACGCCACGCGCCTCCCCGACCCCCCTCTCACTTCCCCTCTCCCTCTGGACCGCTCCCCCTCCTCTGGCTCTCTCTTTCCCTCTCTTCCCTGTGATCCCCGAGCGCAGCCGTCGCCGCCGTTCGCCATAGCCGCAGCCACCAGCCCTCCCTCGCCCCTCCGCCAGTTCCAGAAGCTCCGCCGCTGACCTCTACACCGTCCCCGCCAAGCCACACGAGCGGACGCGCCCTGCAGCGGCTTCCCCGACCTCTTCTTCAAGCTTCGGCCGCCGAGATCGCTGGTGACCGTGTGCCCTCCCTGACGCCTCCCTGAGCTCCCCGAAGCCACCGTCGCAACCCCCGTGAGCTCCTCTCCGTTTCCCCTCTGACCCCCTGCTCGTTCTCGTGCCGTAGCTGCCGTCCCCGCAAGCACTGAGCTCCGGCCATCGCCATGGCCGGCGAACCTCGCGCCCCGGGGCTCTTCCGCTCGCTCCAGTAGCTCCCGCGTGCTCTCCAGGTCCCCAGGGTCCCGATGCGCTCCTCTGCTCTCTGGCTAACGCGCTGCAGCCACCGCGTCGTGCTGGCCCGAGCTCCGGCCGCCGCCAAAGCCTTCGTGGTCGTCGTTCCCGGCCACCCTAGCATCGCCTGAGGCCACCAATCGACGCGCCTCCTTGCTCCGGTTCCAACGCGCCCAGCCGCGCGAGCTCCCGTCGCCGGAGTTGGCCGGACGGTCAACGCCGCCGCGTCCTGGTTACGCCGGCGATTAGCCGCCGGTGGTAGCAGCTGTTAGGAGTTAATCACCCCACTAACTAAGCCCGATGTCACTGACACCTAGGCCCCACCTGCTAATTAATCATAGATTAGTTTCTGTTTAGTTTTTAACTAATCCTAGTGGCCCCACGCATCAGCGTTGACCATGCTGACGTGGCCATTGACTGGGTCCACATGTCAGTGACCCTAACTGGCACTGAGACACTGACGTATGGGCCCCACACATCAGGTTTGACCCGAGCCAGCCCAGTTGACTCTGCTGACGTCACAGTGACGTGGTGCTGACGTCATAATTCATTTCTGGATTTATTATTATTCAGGAATTTCAGAAAATGCCTAAAACTTCTAAAATTCATAGAAATTCAACCGTAACTCCAAATTAAATAAATTATATATGAAAAATTATCAGAAAAATTCAAGGAATCCATATGTACCATTTTTATGCATGTTAGAACAACTTATAGCTGCTGTTTAGCACAAATCAATTAAATGGCATTTGAATAATCACATATGGAGTTTGAATTTGAATCTTGTATTCAAACCAACTTCATTTAATCTGTTGCTAGTTGCATTAGCTCAAAACACATTCATATTGCCATGTCATGAGCATGCATCATATTGTGCATTGCATTGATTGTATTTCTTCTTTGTTGCCGGTATCTGTTCCCTCCCGGTAGAGGATGTTCCGACGTTGTGATCGTTGACACTGATGAAGACTCAATGTTATCTTCAGAAGTGCCAGGCAAGCAAAACCCCCTTGTTCATTCCGATACAATCCCACTCTCTCGCTCCTGCTCTCTTTTACTGCATTAGGACAACAACGATTCATCTGTTACCTGCTGCGGTAGCTAAACCCCTTTATCCTTTGCATGACCTGTCATTGCCACAGTAAATAGATGAAATCCACTAGCATGAGTAGGAGTTGTTTGAGCCCTGTTGTGCCTACTCATTCATGCTTGTTTGTCATGCCTGCTACTGCTTAGAGTTGAGTCAGGTCTGATTCATCGGGGATGAATCAGAGGTGTGTGAACATGTCCTACTGTGTGTGAACTAAGTGTGTGAACACGATTTGGTAAAAGGTGTCGGTGAGAGGCCATGTAGGAGTACATGGTGGGTTGTCTCATTGAAGCCGTCCTCAGGAACTGAGTTCTGTGTTTGTGATCCATGATTCAGCTACTACCATGCATTGGGCCCTGAAATATGACCCCGCTCGACTTCTTATTCACCCTTGTCCTCTGTCCAGGAGTTGCAAGTAGTTTCTGGTGTTTGTAGTATGCTGGAGGCCGTGGACAGCGCTGACCGTAGGGGTGGGCTGTGATGCGGTAGGCACGTGGCCGGGTAAGCCGGGCGCCCATTTGGTGTCACGGAACCCTGTTCACATCGTTTGGGGCTGTGAGCGAAACTCCGGCCGGATCTCCTCATGGATGGAACCCGAATAGGCGATAAACCTGGACTAGAGACTTGAGTGTTTAGGTAGGTCATGGTCTACACCCACGTCGGCTTTCACTTGAAGTCTGCCGAGCACATGTCGTGTGCAGACGCTAAGTGGTGGAAACATGTATGAAGAAGTACACCCCTGCAGGGTTAACATTATCTATTCGAATAGCCGTGTCCGCGGAAAAGGACTTCTGGGTTGCTTATATCAGTTCATAGACAAGTGAAAGTGGATACTCTAAAATACGCAAGATAAGCGTGAGTGCTATGGATGGCGCTCTCGTAGGGAGACGGGAGTGGATCCATATTGGTGTATTGATATGGGGAATATGTGGACTCGTGTGCGCCACCTCAAAAGAGTTACTTGCAGTCGTAGTTCAGGATAGCCACCGAGTCAAAGCTGGCTTGCTGCAGTTAAACCCCACCATCCCCTTTGTTGATAATGATGCATATGTAGATAGTTCTGATGTAAGTCTTGCTGGGTACATTTGTACTCACGTTTGCCTATTTATGTTTTTGCAGAGAGACTTGGGTCTCACTAGTAGTTTCGCGTGGACTTCGACGTTTAGCTTGTTACCTCAGCTACGATCTTGTGCCCTCGACAGGATCTGGTAGATAGTCAGGCTTCTCAGCCTTTTTCATTTTTAGTTGTCTGTACTCAGACATGATAGCTTCCGCTTGTGCTTTGATTTGTATGCTCTGAATGTTGGGTCGTGAGACCCCTGTTTGTAATATCTCGCTCCTCGGAGCCTATTGATAAATTACTTGAGTCGTAGAGTCATGTTGTGATGCCATGTTGTATTTGCACATATCGAGCATATTGTGTGTATGTTATTGAAATGCTTGGTATGTGTGGGATCTGACCATCTAGTTGTTTATCTTTAGTAGCCTCTCTTACGGGGAAATGTCTCCTAGTGTTTCCACCGAGCCATGGTAGCTTGCTACTGCTCCGGAACACTTAGGCTGGCCGGCATGTGTCCTTCTTCGTTCCTGTGTCTGTCCCTTCGGGGAAATGTCACGCGGTGAATACCGGAGTCCTGTTAGCCCGCTACAGCCCGGTTCACCGGAGTCCTGCTAGCCCAGTGCTACAGCCTGGATTCACTCGCTGATGACCGACACGTTCGATGCTGGGTCATGGATGCCTGTCCCTGTAAGTCTATGCCACTTTGGGTTTACGACTAGCCATGTCAGCCCGGGCTCCTTATCATGTGGATGCTAGCGACACTGTCATATACGTGTGCCAAAAGGCGCAAACGGTCCCGGGCAAAGGTAAGGCGACACCCGTGGGAATACCGTGCGTGAGGCCGCAAAGTGATATGAGGTGTTACATGCTAGATCGATGTGGCATTGAGTCGGGGTCCTGACAGCGTTGGTATCAGAGCTTGACTGCCTGTAGGATTACCAAGTCAAACTGGTCGAAGTTGAGTCTAGAAATTCTTTAGTTATGTAAGGGAATTGATTGTGGGATGGAATGTAAGGCTCTTTTTACTCCTTATACCTCATGGCCTTCTGATCTGAGTCATCATCTTCTCTTCTACGGGGATTAAGAACTAGGCTATCTCTTCTTTCTATTAGGATCACGTGTTACTAATCAGTGGACTTATAAGATTGTTGGATTTAAGCCTCAGTTCAGTTTCTACCTTTGTATGTTAATTATTGATCTCGAGACCTTGATATTGTGCTTCTGAGTGGTTATGCCACCATTTTTGTGAATGTCTCAAGTCTTTTCTGAGCATTTACAGCCGTTATGCTGTCCGAGTCGTCTCAGGTCTCTAAACAGTTTGATGCACTTGCAAATTCCTTCCTCCCGTTTCAATGTTCCTTTGGGCCAGATTAACCACACTAATCAGTGAGTTGAGGTACTCTGTTACCTTGACATATATGTTGGAGATATTATTATGACCCTAGGTGTCTCAGGGGATCATCTAGTAGTCTAGCCATGTTCTGTGTTCCCAGTGTGATGATTCTGGCCGTCATTATCGAAAGCATCCCGCGATGCCATTTAGTTAGTTGGTATTCTATTTCTGGGTTTTGAACCCGAGATTCACTCTACTTACTTCATGTTGATAGTGTTTGCTAGTTCCTTCAGGATATTAGTAACTTTGCGATAGTCCTCGAGGTCCGTGGTATTTCCTTCTTCCAAAATGGACCGCTATTGGCAGATGTTTATTGGATCAAAAGATCACAATTAGAGTACTCTTGAGGAGATCTCCATTCATAAATCGTGACTCTGCCAGTCCTACCTCTCTGCATGGGTTATCTGGAAGAAATGTTGATCTCGCTCGACATACTAATCTATGCATCCACAACTCAGAAAATTATATGTTCCTTTGAGTTGTCCTTCTTTAGTTGCCTACTGACCTTCGTCTATCAATTGATAGTCAAGAGTATGCGTGCGTTCGTTTATCGATGCCTATTACTCTTGTGGTCCGTCAAGCCATTCTATCGCGGAATGACTAGGAGAAACAAACTCCAGTACCTCTTCCCTATCCAGGATTGGGTCAAAGAAGTTGTGCTCCGCAGATCAAATTGCTAATCCAGCTTTTGTTCTGCTCTACCTTGGAGTATTACAAATTTTATATCGAGATTGTTATAGGAATTGCACACCATCCTATGAACTCTTGGTACAGTGATACTTCTTGCCATCATTGTTCATTCCTCGGTTCCTGTGTTATTGTAACCGGAATGTCGACAAATGAATCATGGCGTGTGAAATCAATATTGCTAGCAACTCTGTTGCTTGGTAGTTAAATGGACGATAACCTCATTCTTAGCGTGTTGATTATTGAATCGTCACCCTAAGATTGATTGTGCTACCTAGTCCCTAATTCTGGTGCACTCTCCGATCAGTGAGTTAGGATAGTGCCAATCCTTGCTTATTTGATCATATCGTCTTGCCCTGAAAAGTAAGATTGTTCTCGAGCTTAGTAACATACCGGTGGTTCATGATATTCCAAATTTCTTCTCGGAAGTATCACCAGGTTGTCGCCTGACCGCTATGTTGATCTCGTGATCAAGTTGGGTTCTTGTGAACCACCTTCTCTCCAAAAATCGGTGTTAGATATCCCTGAGCTAGTTGGTTAAGCTAGATAACAACTTGGAGAGTTGGAAGATAAAAGCTTGCTTGACTTAGTTCGTTCCAAAGGGATATTCTTGTGTAGGGTGTGCTGAAGAAAGATGATATCTTCATCGATTGGTCCTTATGATCAGTTGCTGGACCTATTGTCTTATCAATCCTTTGATTTGAGTGTGGGCTATCGTCAAATCAAATCAGTACCAACGATGCTCGTAATGTTGTCTTATTCGTGGTTGATCCCTCGAGCATACACAATTACATCTTTGGTCTGACCAATGCTATCACCGTGTTCACTTAACTATGGAATTCCTTTTAAAAGGAAACCTAGATGAATTGTTGTTGAGCCCATTGACAACATCCTTATCTCCTCCATGATTTTGTTGAACATTAAGCTAGTGTTGGAAACTTTTGAAAGCATTTGTTCATGCTAGCTCATGAAGCATATGTTTGGATGAAGGTAGTGACTTCCTTTAATTCATGTGCATCTGATGCAAGTTGCCACCGTGGATTCGAGAAAGTCAATGTTGCTTTCTTTGGAATCATTCCAAATCAGTCATGCACACGTGCGAAGAATGCTGTGGTTTGAAGACTTGCAACCTTCAATCTATATGTGTCCCGAGCACACCAAGCCACTGATTGATTTGTTCAAGGAGGAGGAGTATCTTCATAAGAGCTAATCCGGACTTATGAAAGAACTTCGATATCCTCGTTGATGGTTCCCCCTCCTGAACTCGGTAGTGTTTTATTATAAGACTACTATGTGGTCATGCTTGTCTGGGACAGCGTGTTCACATGTGTGTAGCAGAACCAGCTCATGTTTTGGAGCTCGCTATCGTAGTCCATTTCCCGAGAATCTCGCAACGTCATCTCGTCGATTCGTGTTGCAAACTTCCGTTTTTCTTCCTAGACTCGATGAGTCTGGAATATCCTGACACCAACCAGATCTGAATCTCAGGCAGATATGATGGTTGGAATATTTCCCAAGAATTATAATATTGGTCGCGCGATAACCGGTAAAGTGGATGTCGTGGCCAACACACCCAGCCGGAAGACCTGTTATTATAATATCTTGATTGAGGAAGTTGGCCACCTCCCCATAAGGATTTCATAGGATTTACCTCCCTAGTTGTTCCTTATGGATTCTTGTGCTCCCGAAGTCCGACCTTTACTTGATGTTCTAGATATCAAACCATATCTATGAATGGGTTACACTAGCACATCAAGAAGAACATTAGAAGTGGAGTGCTAAATGTCTCTCGGTCGATCATCCAGATTTTATTTCCTTGGCCTCGCTAAGATGAAATCTGAGAAGTGTTATCTTCCTTTGCATCTGCATCATCCATCATCATTCATCGTGGTAGCAAGTTGTGTTGCCAGGACCCTTGACACGGATGTTAATAAAACCCTGATGTTTGTGGGAATGCTCAAGTTCTTGAGAGCACGCACAAGCGCTACGTGTTATCATCGACACTAACTGGGATTCCTCTCAGTTTCCTCGGCAATGTTATGACCTTTTCAAACAGTGGATTCACTCTTTATTGTTGGGTTCTTCCCCAGTTACTAGAATCATTCCTAGCATTTGCATTTTGTTCCCAGCTTGCACCGCCAATGTGTCATTCTACCATGGGTCTCTTCAATTTCCGGTGATAAGCAAATTCATCCATTACGTTGTCTTCAACAAGGTAATCCACATCATCCAAGTTTGAGTATGCCATTCTACCGACCCCCTCCAAATGATCGCTCGAGAATTGTCTTAGGCTGGTTTAAAGAGTTTCAATGATCCCTGAATCAAAAGTAATTCTTTTTGCCACTTAAGGGGATATCTCTACGAGTCACCTTCCCTAAGGTGTATCGTTATGGTATCATGGCAACTCAACTCCTCGCTACGTTGACAATCGTTTACCACCTTCTTAAGCGTGAAATTGTTGTCTACCTAGTGAACCTTCGTTATCCGTTTCTTTCCACCCCTCTTGATGTGTATCTCGTGTCTCAACCCGAGAGATGGTCCTATGTCTCATTCCGTGAGTTGTTCGATCTTCGAGAAGATCGACCCTTCTAGAGTCTCCTTCTTCCCTCCATGTCATGTTGACAGGATTTCTCAGAGCAGGACTTCAAGACAATGATGGTGATCGAATCAACGCTCTTATGAAGTGCACCCTGGATCGTGAAGATTATACTAGTTTGCGTTTCCCCTTCATCTTACCCTACGCTTGAATCTCGAGACGAGATTCTTGTTTAGTGGGGGTGAGTTGTCACATCCCTAGCTTCTGGTGCTGCCTGGTGTTTGCATCATGTTTAAATTTTGAAACTTGAACTGAGGAAAATTGGAAGCCTCAAAACCCTAAATAAAAGAAGGGCAAAAACCCTAAAAATCTCATTCATTGTTCCAAAATGCTCTTCTTAGATGTTTAATATTTTGGCAAGGGTTTTGATCCAAACCAAAAATATTGAACATTTTTAAGGATTTATTTTTGGGACTTTGAATTTAAATCATTAGCTATTTGAATTTGAATTATATTCATATGATTAGAATATAATTTCAAGCATCCCTGAAATATTTTATGAGCTTTTGGAAAAGTCCATCTAGCAAAATAAAAATATTCAGAGGAGCTTTCGGCATTGTTTTGAATTATTTTTAAATTCAAAACAGTGGCAAAAGAATTAAATAAAAATAAAACAAACAGAACAATAAAACAGGAGAGAGAGGAAACCTACCTGGGCCACTTACCCGCAGCCTACCTGGCGCCACCAATCGGCCCAGCCGGCCCAGCCCACCGCCGCCCCCCTCCCCTGTCGTCTTCCTCCC